>NC_142802.1:53454423-53594285 GCF_049724085.1 Artemia sp. Qi Xiang Cuo
AAGTGAACTTATAACAACCTAACTTTTTGGATATTTCTCTCACTATGACTCTGTTTTGTGTGTCGCGTCTGTGCATATCTTGTCGCTCTGTGTGTGTGTAATATCTGTGTGTGTGTTGTCTAAAAAACAAGTCTGGTTGAACATTTGTATGGTTCCTACAGCTTACTTTTTTGCAATGTGTAAGAGCTGGCAGGGGATTCCTACTTAATTTAACAGGGGTCAAGGACAGACGTTCAGACAGCATTTAGTTTAAAAACGTGTTTAATCCTGTCTCTTGCATACTTCAAAATTAACTTTAAACAATAATGAAATGGTACCCGTAACAAGGTAACCCACTCCCAAACACGACTGAAATATTTCAGATCTGGCTTTAAAGCAACTGAAATACAAAATGTACATTGAACAATACTGAAAGTGTGACAGCGAAAATTTAGGAAATAAGAGGACAAAACAGAACTTAAACCGCTCTTGATTTAAAACATTAAAAATTCAAATGAGCTATGAAAAAAATCCAGAGATTGAGCTGGGGAAAAATTCGAAACTAACAAGAAGAAACTGAAATAGATCAGAAATCCTTAAACCGCGAAAGAAATACAAAATGAAAAACGAAAAATAGAGAAATTATAACTTAAACAAGGTAAACCACAACCAAACACTACTGAAATATTCCAACTCTTGCATTTCAACGAAAGAAATTCAAAATGAACTTTGAAAAATCAAGAAAATGTAACTGTGACAAGGTAAACCACAACCAAACACTACTGAAATATTCCAACTCTTGCATTTCAACGAAAGAAATTCAAAATGAACTTTGAAAAATCAAGAAAATGTAACTGTGACAAGGTAAACCACAACCAAACACTACTGAAATATTCCAACTCTTGCATTTCAACGAAAGAAATTCAAAATGAACTTTGAAAAATCAAGAAAATGTAACTGTGACAAGGTAAACCACAACCAAACACTACTGAAATATTCCAACTCTTGCATTTCAACGAAAGAAATTCAAAATGAACTTTGAAAAATCAAGAAAATGTAACTGTGACAAGGTAAACCACAACCAAACACTACTGAAATATTCCAACTCTTGCATTTCAACGAAAGAAATTCAAAATGAACTTTGAAAAATCAAGAAAATGTAACTGTGACAAGGTAAACCACAACCAAACACTACTGAAATATTCCAACTCTTGCATTTCAACGAAAGAAATTCAAAATGAACTTTGAAAAATCAATAAAATGTATCTTTGACAAGTTAAACCATACTCTAATGCTACTTGTATAATCCAACTCATGCATCTCAACGAATACAATCAAGGGAAAACTTTGAACAAAAATGAGAATCTAGCTGTGACAAGGGAAACCACAACCAAACACTCCTGACCATTAACACCTTTTGAATCTTAAAGAAGGAAATTCAAAATGAACTTTGAAAAATCAAGAAAATGTAACTGTGACACGGTTAACGACAACCAAACACTACTGAAATTTTCCAACTCTCGCATTTCAACGATAGAAATTCGAAATAAAATTTGAAAAATCGAGAAAATGTAACTGTGACAAGGTAAACCATAACCAAACACTACTGAAATATTCCAACTCTTGCACTTCAACGAAAGAAATTCAAAATGAACTTTGAAAAATCAAGAAAATGTAAATGTGACACGGTAAACCATAACCAAACACTACTGAAATATTCCAACTCTTTCATTTCAACTAAAGAAATTCAAAATGATCTTTGAAAAATCATGAAAATGGAACTCTGATAAGTTAAACCCTAACCAAACACTTTTGAAATAGTCCAACTCATGCTTTTCAACGAGAGAAATTCAAAATGAGCTGTGAATAATCATGTAAATGTAACTGTGACAAGGTAAACCAAGACCAAACACTACTGAATTAGTTCAACTCTTGCATTTCAATGAAAGAAATTCAAATGAACTTTTAAAAATAATGAGAAAGTAACTTTGACAAGGTATACCATAACCAGACACTACTGAAATAATCCAATTCTTGCATTTCAACGAAAGAAATTCAAAATGAACTTTGAAAAATCATGCTAATGTAACTGTGACAATGTAAACCTACAACAGACACTTCTGAAATAATACAATTCGTTCATTTCAATTAAAGAAATTCAAAATGAACATTGAAAAAATAAATAAAATGTAATTGTGTCAGGTTAAACAACAACCAGACATTACTGAAATATACCAACTCTTTCATTTGAATGACAGAAATTCAAAATGAAAATTGAAAAAATCAAGAAAATGTAACTGTGACAAGGTAAACAATAAGAAAAAAATACTGAAATAATCAAACTCTTGCTTTAAAACGAAAGAAATTCAAAATTAAAATTTAAAAATAAAGAAAATGTATATTTTAAAATTAAATCAACGACATATCACGACTTAAAGAGTAAAACTCTTGAATTTAAACGACAGAAATTAACACTTAACTATTAAAAATAACGAAAATGTAGCTTTGCCAATTTAACACAAAAACACACGCTACTTAAAAATTACAGCTCTTGCATTGCAACTAAAGAAATTCAAATTTAAATTATAAAAATAAATTAAATTTATATTTGACAATGCAAAAAGCAACATAACTATAAATAAATAGTAAAAATCTATCATATATGAGTTTTTAATACAATATTAACTTTTAAAAATCAAGAAAATGTATCTGTGACAAGTTAAACCACGAGCAAATACTTCTGAAATATTCAATCTCTTGCATTTCAATGTAATAAATTAAAAATGAACATTGATAAATCAATAAACTTAAACTGAGTCAAGTTAAACCATAAACAACCTCATCATACTGATTACAACTCTTGCATTTCAAAGAAAGAAATTCAAATGAACTTTGAAAAATCATGAAAATGTAACTGTGACATGGTAAACCACAACCAAACAGTATTGAAATATTCCAACTCTTGCATTTCAATGAAAGAAATTCAAAATGAATTTGAAAATCAAGAAAATGTAACTGTGACATTGTATACCAAAACCAAACACGACTGAAATATTCCAACTCTTGCATGTCAATGTAAGAAATTAAAAATAAAAATTGAAAAATAAAGAAAATGTAACTGTGACAAGGTAGACCAAAACCACTCACTATTGAAATATTCCAACGCGTGCATTTCAAATACAGAAATTCAAATGAACATTGAAAAATCAAGAAAATGTAACTGTGACAAGGTATACCAAAACCATACACTACTGAAATATTCCAACTCTTGCATTTCAACGAAAGAAATTCAAAATGAACTTTGAAAAATCAAGAAAATTTAACTGTGACAATGTAAACCAAAAACAAACACTACTGAAATATTCCAACTCTTGCATTTCAATGAAAGAAAATCAAAATGAAATTTGAAAAAATCAAGAAAATTTATATGTTGATATTTAGACAAATAAAACAGACTAACTTAATATTAAATATATTTAATGTCATCTAAAGACATAATAAAAGAAATAATATTTTAAAAGAAATATTACAATTGTAACGTTCCAAAAACCCAAATAAAAAAAGAAATATAAATAATCTTGAATGTAAAATACAGAAATTCAAATGAACAATAAAAAATAAAGAAAATGTAACTGTGACAAGGTAAACCATGACCAAACACTACTGTAATTTTCCAACACGTTCTTTTATAAGTAATTAAATATAATTGATCTTTTAAAAATAAATAAAATGTAACTGTGACAATGTAAACCACTACCATCCACTTCTGAAATATTCCAACTCTTTCATTTCAAAGAAATTAATTAAAAATGAACTTTGAAAAATCACGAGAATGTAACTTTGAACCGTTAAACAACGATAAAACACTACTGAAATAGTCCAGATCTTTCTTTTCAACTAAAGAAATTAAAAATGAACTTTGGAAAATCAATAAAATGTAAATTTGTCAAGTTAAACTACTATCAAACTATACTGATATAATCCAGCTCTTTCATTTAAACTAATTAAATTAAAAATGAAATTTGAAGAATAAATAAGATGTAACAGTGAAAATTTAAACCACGACCACACAATACCTAAATAGTACAACTCTGGCATTTCTACGAAAGAAATTAAAATGAACTTTGAAAAATCAAGAAAATGTAACTGTGACAAGTTAAACCACAACCAAACGCTACTGAAATATTCCATCTCTTGCATTTCAACGAAAGAAATTCAAAAATGAACTTTGAAAAATCAAGAAAATGTAACTATGATAAGGTAAACCACAATCAAACCCTACTGAAATATTCCATCTCTTGAATTTCAAATAAATAAATTCAATTTGAACTTTTAAAAATCAATAAAATTTATCTGTGACAAGGTAAACCAAAACAAAACTATACTTAAATATTTAATCTCTTTAATTTCAACGAAATAAATTCAAAATTAACATTTAAAAATAAGGAAAATTTATCTCTGACAATTTAATTCATAGACACAGACTACTGAAATATTACAACTCTTGCATTTCAAAGAATGAAATTCAAAAAGAACTTTGAATAATCAATAAAATGTAAATGTGACAATGTAAACCACAACCAAACACTACTGAAAAATAACAACTCTTGAAAAAAGACTACAGAAAAAAAACATGAAAAAAGAATATTAAAGAAAATTTAAATGTGAACTTGTAACCAACAACATCACACTACTGAAATATTCCAACTCTTGCACTTCAATGAAAGATATTCAAAATGAACTTTGAACAATAAAGAAAATTTAACTGTGACAAGGTAAACCACATCCAAACACTACTGAAATATTCCAACTCTTTCATTAAAAGAAAATAAATTCAAAATAAACTTTTAAAAATCATTAAAATGTAACTGTGAAATGGTAAACCACAACCACACACTAGAGAAATATTCCAACTCTTTCATTTCAAGGAAAGAAATTCAAAATAAAATATTAAAAATAATTAAAATGTAAATGTGACAAGTTAATCCACAACCAAACACTACTGAATTATTCCAACTCTTGAATTTCAAAGAAATAACTTCAAATGTACTTTGAAAATTTAAGGGAAGGTAACTGTGTCAAGGTAATCCTTTACCACCCAGTACTGAAATATTCAAACTCTAGCATTTCATAGAAAGAAATTCAAAATTAACTTTTAAAAATCAAGAGAATGTAACTGTGACAAGTTAAACCACGAACAAACACTACTGAAATATTCCAACTCTTGCATTTCCAAGAAAGAAATTCAAAATGAACTTTGAAAAATAAAGAAAATGTAACTGTGAAAAGGTTAACCTCCACCAAACACTAGTGAAATATTCAAACTCATGAATTTCAAAGAAAGAAATTAACAATGAACTTTGAAAAATTAATTTAATGTAACTTTGATATGGTAAACCACAATCAAACACTATTGAAATATTCAAGCTCTTGCATTTCAAAGATATAAATTCAAATGAACTTTGAAAAATTAAGGTACTGTAGCTGGGACAAGGTAAACCGCCACCAAAAACACTACTGAAATATTCCAACTCTTGCAATTCAACGAAAGAAATTCAAAATGTACTATGAAAATTAAAGAAAATGTAACTGTGACAAGGTAAACCACGACCAAACACTACTGAAATATTCCAACTCTTGCATTTCAAGGAAAGAAATTCAAAATGAACTTTGAAAAATAAAGATAATTTAACTGTGACAAGGTAAACCGCCACAAAACACTCCTGAAATATTACAAATCTTTCATTTCAACGAAAGAAATTCAAAATTTACTATCAAACATACAGGGACTATAACTGTGACATGGTAAAAAGCAACAAAACACTACTGAAATATTCCAACTCTTGCATTTCAAAGAAATAAATTCAAAATGTACTATAAAAAAATCTGGTAATGTAAATGTGACATGTTAAACTAAAAAAAAACTAAAGTGATAAAGTAAATAAAGTTATTTAATTATAATTATTAAATTTAATTTAAAAGTTTTTATTTTTTTATGTATATGTTTCATTTTAATATAAAACATAAATATACTGAAATATTACAACTATTGCATTTCAACGAAAGAAATTCAATATGAAATATGAAAAATCAAGAAAATGTGACTGTGACAAGTTAAACCACAACCAAACACTACTGAAATATTCCAACTCTTGCATTTCAATGAAAGAAATTCAAAATGAACTTTGAAAAAATCAGACCTTTGGAGGGGGGAGGGGCCGGGGGCAGGGGGTCGTTCTGTGTCTCAATGCACACAAAAAGTATAAAAAATGGGGAGGGAATGGGGGGGGGGAGGAGAGGGGAGGAGGAGAAAGAGGAGGAGGTGGGAGGAGGTGGGAGGAGGAGGAGGAGGAGGTGGGAGGAGGAGGAGGGAGGAGGTGGGAGGAGGAGGAGGAGGAGGAGGATGAGGAGGAGGGAGGAGGAGGAGGTGGGAGGAGGAGGAAGTGGGAGGAGGAGGAGGAGGGGGGCCGGGGGAGGGCCTTTGGGGCACTGGGGGGGCCTTTGGGGCACAGGGAGGGCCTTGGGGTGACTGGGTGACAGTTGGGGACCGGTGGGTGGCCTTTGGGACCCCGTTGGTCTTTTGAGAACTCGATGGGCCTTTGGGGGGCCCGGGGATGGCCGTTGAGGGTCTGGGGTGGGCCTTTGGGGGCGCCGGTGGCCCTTTGGGAGCTTGGGGGGCCTTTGAGTGTCCGGGGGGCAGTTGGGGGCCTGGGGGACATTCGGGGCCCGGTGGTGGGCCTTTGGGAGCCCGGGGGACCTTTGAGGACCGGGGGCTTCCTTCGGGGTTGGGGTAGGAGGATTGGAACCCTTTGGGGTTGGGGTAGAGGACCTCACAACACTGTTCAAATGGAACTTGTGTATTATAACGGCCACAGAGTTTCACCCTCAAATTCTCTTCTAAAACCTTTCCTAAAATCTTCTTTCAAAATGTCTCTAACTGTTTCGCCGAAATAATCCCATAAAATGGATAAAACGGTTTCGCCCTAATAATCCCTAAACGTAATTTCAGCGTGTTCCTTTTGTTTGGCATCTCTGTGCTAACGCATTTCAAATTTCTAGAAAACCCTTTCCTACGTTAACCTCTTCACCTCATAAATGTTCCTAGCTAAACTATTAGGGTTTCGTTAGAATATCAATTTATCTCTCCGACTTAAAGCTCCGTGAAGCCGTATTTAAAAATAGAATTTCTATCTCTTTAGACTCCCGCATAATTCCAAGATAACAAGTGATGTCAATTATAATTCCTGACACTAAAGATCAATGAAGCCCTATTTGAAATAGAATATTAATTTTTCTCTCTGTTCTAAAGAACGTTGATCCCTCAGCCCTAAGATTAAAGAAGCCTTAATGTTTCTTAATTCTCCCCATCGTGAATCAATAAGGTCCCCTAGCGATTATGTAAATCAAATTCTCATGTGCTACTCGTGACAGGACCACGTGGTTTATGGTTTTCCAAGTGAGAAAGTTCCTGTTTTTTCATTCTCACTGAAAAAACCATAAAAAAGACAAGAATTGCTGTTGACATCCAAGTGAGAAAATTACTGTTTTTTAATTCTCATTGAGAAAACCATATAACAGACATGAATTGCTGTTGACATCCATAAATGTGACAAAGTCCCTGTTTTTCAAATTCTCACTGACAAAAACAATTAAACATCCATGAAAAACATCAAATAAATCGACCAACACACATAACCATCCAAGAAAACATACATAAATGTGACAAAATTCCTGTTTTTCAAATTCTCACTGACAAAAACCATAAACCACGTGGTTCTCATGCCAATATATGGTGTTAAAAAAAGTTGTAGGTGGCAGCAGGGGTGAGGGACACGAGCTCATGACCCCTCTCTACTGGTAATAGGCCCTATTGAGGATCATAGTACACAAACATTTAGGTGGATTGAAGAAAATAAATTTTTAGCTGTTCCGAACCCCAAGACAAAAGTTGAAGTCAAGTAGGTCTTCCCAAAACTCTCTGAAAGTTTAAATCTAATACCCCGAGTAATTCCAGAGGTATTACTGATACGCTATTTTCATAACCTCGTACCGTATACTACTACTACTACTAACAAAAACTCACAGCAGCACCAAGCCCCCTAATACCAATACAGCCGTGCACGGTCCTCTTCCATCCAATATATTCAAAGTTTCCATCTTTACACCATCCCAAGAAGTCCCAGTTTCCTTGAATCTCTTTTTATGACCTTTTCCCTGCCCATTCAGGGACGACTTGAGGAAACACAGCTTTGCACGCTCCTCTCTCCCCCAATATACTCGAAGCTTCCCTTTTAACACCATCCCAAGCAGTCCCAGTTTTCTTGAATATTCTTACGACCTCTTCCAAGTCCATTCACGGACGACCTGCTTTTCACTCAGAATTAGCTGGTTGACCGAAAAGGACGATCTTTGGTAGTGTAATTTTTCAGGCGCAGAATCTGTCCTAGCCATCTCAATCTCACGATCATTATAGCCCCAGAGATCTGGATATAACCACATTTTTCGTGCTGCGTATTGTCTGAAATATGCTGAGTCAGGCCTATGTCCAAGAGAATCCGTAGACGATTCCTCCGGAAAACATTTAATAAATGTTCCTCCGTCTGTCGAAGCCCTCACGCATCAGAACCATACCTGACAAGTGTCAACACTGTAGCTTCCAATATTCTAATTCCATCAAGTAGATTAGATTAGTTAGTAGATTAGTAAAGTTTGGTAGCTTCCAAACTCTTTTTCAATTGAAAAAAAAACCCTGGGCCTTGGCTACTCTACTTTTAACATTCTTCACTACATCCAACATCTGTACTAATTATACATGTTTACTAATTATTACTAATTATAAATGTTTTTACTTTTAGAACTCTAATAAATCAAATAATATTAACATTTTGATTACTAAATATCAGTATATATATATATTAAACTGACAATGCACATTCATTTGTATTTTTTCAGTAAAGTGCAAATTATGTTCTGGCCTTGGGAAGGCATAGGGGTTTTGAGCCCAACTTATGTTAATTTCTGCTCGTTTTTAGTTTGAATCGATTATTTATTGTAATTTCTGTTCGTTTTGGATTTCATTTATTTATCGATGCTGATTTGTGGTAGTTTCACGCTTGGTAAATTATTTGATTTTATTTTTGCCTATTTTTTGTTTAATGGAGTTCTTTACTTTTCTTTGAAAAACTTATTTTGTGGAAAAAGTTTTTTTTAATTAATTTCTGTTCGTTTTATATTGACAAAGTCTTTTCAGGGAAAAAGAAAATAATACTTTAAATCTTTTCGTTTTTTAAGATTTTATACTTTGGCCTGCTATTTGTATGATGGAGAAAAATTTTCAGCAATTTTTAACAACATACACCCTTTTAAAAATCTGGACTCAAATAATAGTGTTTAATTTAGTTTCATACCTCCTCTAGTTGACCTGAAATGGAAAACTTGATACCATTGGCGAAAAAATCTGTTTACTTTCTTTGATAGCTTGGATACACTTACGCTATTTTGATTTGGTTAAATTTTAAGAGCCAAAACAGCCCCGAAAGTTTAAATATAATACCCTTAGTCGTTCTCGGGATACTGCTGAGATGTCTTATTGAGAATTAGCATTAACACAGCGCATCATGATATAATCTTATGGCAACAATTAGTTTTTAAACATAAAGGCAAGTGGGAGGGAGGGTGTGGGATGGGGATTTGTTTCCCTCCAATCACTTTCAACTATTAAAAAGAGCATCAGCCCTTTCTATTTTCAATCGAATGAGCCCTTTACGAAGTTCCTACGACAAATCCTTCGATACAAAGTTCCCGGGTCTAAACAACAACAACAACAAAAAAAATAATACATTATACTCACATTGATCTTTACTATAATTAAATAAAAAAAACAAGTTTTTTTAACTGAAAGTAAGGAAAGACGTTAAAACTTAAAACGAACAGGAATTATTTCGTATATGAAAGGGGCTGTCCCCTCCTCAACCCTTCGCTCTTTATGCTATAGTTTTTTATTGTTTTACAAAATAAAGTTGTGAGACAGAGTCAAACTTTAGCTCAAAGAGCGAGGTGTTGAGGAGGGGGCAGCCCCTTTCATATACGGAATAATTTATGTTCGTTTTAAGTTTTAACGTCGTTCCTTACTTTCAGTTAAAAAAACTGTTTTTTGTTAATTTAATTTTTGAACGTTTTGAATTAATGCAGGTTTTGATTTTGGCTCACCGTACATGAATAATAAAAAAAAAATTGAATATTAATTTTACTTTTATTTTGTTAAATGGGTTTCTTGAAACCTGTTTAATTTTATTTACGAACTTTTTTATTAGTAATAAATATACGTAACTTACGAATTAACTTACGTAACAAACCTCTATATTCTTATATTTTTAATACGTATATTAGAGAGTTCGCCCCCTAGTCAATACCTTGCTCTCTAAGCTAAAGTTCTAATTTTGTTCCAATTATTTAAAAATGACCCCTTAATCACAAATGCCGTGAATTAGAATAAATAGCTCTTATGAAAGTACTAAATAATCTTTGGCTTAAAGAGCGAGGTATTGACTAGGGGATGAACCCAATCATATACGTAATGTTTTCTGTTGTTTTAAGTTTTTATGTTGCTCCTTACTTTCAGTTGAAAAACTTTTTTCTTTTATATATAATTTCTGATCTTTATTTAAATAATGCTGGGAAATCCGGCACCCCCTTCATAGCAATGTCTCTTCTTCCATGAAAACTTCCTTCATGGTAAGATCCTCCCACATAACCCCAGACCCACTCCCCCCCCCCCACTACCAGAAAAAATCCCCTCTGAAAACGTCTGTATATTTCCCAATAACCAATACTATATGTTAACATTGGGTAAAGTTCATAACTTTCAGTCCTCTCCCCAAGGACTTTGGGGGATAAAGTCATCCTAAACGACATAGTTATCATATTTTTGACCATGCTGAAAAAAATGGCTATCTCAAAATTTTGATCAGGTGACTTTAGGAAAAAAATGAGCGTGGGAGGGGGCCTAGTTGGCCTCCATTTTTTTTGGTCACTTAAAAAGGGCACTGGAACTTTTAATTTCCGTTCGAGTGAGCCCTTCCACGATATTCTAGGACCACTGGGTCAATACGATCACCCCTGAGGAAAAAAAAACAAACAAACAAACAAATAAACACGTATCTGTGATCTTTCTTCTGGCAGAAAATGCAAAATTCCACATTTTTGTAGATACGAGCTTGAAACCTCCGCAGTAGGGTTCTCTGATACGCTAAATATGATGGTGTGATTTTCATTAAGGTTCTATAACTTTCAGGGGGTCTTTCCTCCTTTTTTCGAAAATCAGCCAAATTTTCTCAGTTGCGTAACTTCTGTTGATGAAACTTATATATTTGAAATCAGCATTAAAATGTGATTCTTTTGATGTATCTATTGGTATCAAAATTCTGTTTTCTACAGTTTCGGTTACCATTGAGCCGGGTCGCTCACAGTTCGTTACAGTTACTTACAGTTCGTTACCACGAACTGTTTGAAACGCGTTCTATAAAAACCTTATATGCCCCCAGGGCATAACTTACAACCCTTGCCCTGAGGGCTGTGAGGGACTGTTCTCCTCAGAAACATAATTTTTATCTGGAAATCAACAACGCTGATCAAAATGGCTATCTAAAAAATTTGATTGGATGTGTTTGGAGGGAAGGTGGGCGAGAGAGGGGGGTTAATTGCCCTCAAATCACTTTCGACTATTAAAATGGGCACTAGACCTTTGAATTACCAATCGAATGAGCCCTTTTTCAAGTTTCTACGACAAAGATTTCAATAAAAATTATGCCCCCAGGGCATAACTTATAACCCTTACCCTGAAGACTGTGGGGGGAGTGTCCTGCTCAAAGGTTTAATTTCCTGAACTTTAAACTGCGTGGAACAAAATGGTTATTTCAAAATTTTGAATGGGAATGTTTTTGGGGAAATGGTAGACGGGGAAGGGCTGTTAGTTGCCTTCCAATTACTTTCGACTGTTAAAAAGGGCACTAGCCATTTCAATTTCTAATTGAATCAGCCCTTTTTGAAGTTTCTACGACAACGCGTTCTATAAAAACCTTATATGCCCCCAGGGCATAACTTACAAACCTTGCCCTGAGGGCCGTGAGGGGGTTGTCATCCTCAAAGGCCTAATTTACAGAACTTAAAACTACAAAACTGCAGAACTTAACTGGTGGGCGTGGAAAGGGCGTTAGTTGCCTTCCAATCACTTTCGACTTATTAAAAAGGGCACAAGCCAGTCCAATTTCCAACTGAATGAGCCCTTTTCGAAGTTTCTACGACAACTTCTTCGATACGAAGTGCCCTGCTCTAAAGGAAAAAAATAATAAATAATACATTGTGCCAACATCGTTCTTATATGCCCTCAGGGCACAACTTAAAACTCTTTCCCCGAGGGTTGTGGGGGAGTGTCCTCTTCAAAAACATATTTTCTACATGGAAATCAACTACGCTGAACAAAATTGCTATCTCAAAATTTTGTTTGGATGTCGTTGGGGTACTGTAGGGCGTGGGGGGGGGGCTAGTTGCCCTCCAATCACTTTCGACTCTTAAAAAGGGCACTAGCCCTTTGAATTTCCAATCGAATGAGCCTTTTTTGAAGTTTCTACGACAACGCCTTTTGTAAAACCTTATTTGCCCCCAGGGCATAACTTACAACCCTTGCGCTGAAGGCTGTGAGGGAGTGGCCTCCTGAAAAACATAATTTCCGTTAGGAAATCAACCATTCTGAATAAAAGACCAATACCAATTTTGTTGGGATATGATTCATTGAAGTCTGGGCGTGCAAGGTTGGTTTGGGGGACTCCATACAATTCCGACTATAAAAATGAATGAAGACCCATCCGGTATCCGATCCAATTAGCGGTTTTTGAAGTTTCTACAACTCTTTCGGTATGAAGTGCCCTGGTCCAAAAGAAAAAATAAATAAATAATACATTATGCCAACATCGGTCTTACGTGCCCTCAGGGCATAACTTAAAATCCTTGCCGCGAGGGTTGTGGGGGAGTGTCCTCCTCAAAAACATAATTTCTATCTGGAAATCAACTACGCTGAACAAGATGGCTATCTCAAAATTTTTATTGGATGTGTTTCGGGTAAAGGTGTTCGTGGAAGGGTGTTAGTTGCCTTCCAATCACTTTCGATATTAAAAAGAGCACAGGCCACTCCAATTTAGAATTGAATGAGCCCCTTTAGAAGTTTCTACGACAACTTCTTCGATACGAAGTGCCCTGCTCTAAACGAAAAAAATAATAAATAATACATTGTGCCAACATCGTTCTTATATGCTCTCAGGGCATAAATTAAAACTCTTGTCCTGAGGGATGTGGGGGGTGTCCGTCCCCCAAAAATATTTTCTATCTGGAAATCAACTACGCTGAACAAAATGACTATCTCAAAATTTTGATTGGATGTAATTCGGGGAATGATGGGCGTGGGGGGCGCGCTAGTTCCCCTCCAATCCTTTTCGACTATTAAAAAGGGCACTAGCCATTTCAATTTCTAATCGAATCAGCCCTTTTTGAAGTTTTTACGACAACGGATTCTATAAAAACCTTATATGCCCCCTGGGCATAACTTACAACCCTTGCCCGGAGGGCCGTGAGGGGGCTGTCATCCTCAAAGACCTAATTTACAGAACTTAAAACTACAAAACTACAGAACTTAACTGGTGGGCGTGGAAGGGGTGTTAGTTGCCTTCCAATCCCTTTCGACTATTAAAAAGGGCACAAGCCACTCCAATTTCCAAATGAATGAGCCCTTTTCGAAGTTTCTACGACAACTTCTTCGATACGAAGTGCCCTTCTCTAAAGGAAAAAAAATAATAAATAATACATTGTGCCAACATCGTTCTTATATGCCCTCAGGGCACAACTTAAAACTCTTTCCCCGAGGGTTGTGGGGAGTATCCTCTTCAAAAACATATTTTCTATCTATAAATCAACTACGCTGAACAAAATAATTATCTCAAAATTTTGATTGGATATGGTTGGGGAACTGATAGGTGTGGGGGGCAAGTTGCCCTCCAATCACTTTCGACTATTAAAAAGGGATCTAGTCCTTTGAATTTCAAAGCGAATGAGCCTTTTTTGAAGTTTCTACGACAACGCCTTTTGTAAAACCTTATTTGCCCCCAGGGCATAACTTACAACCCTTGCGCTGAAGGCTGTGGGGGAGTGTCCTCCTCAAAAACATAAATTCTATCTGAAAATCAACCACGCTGAACAGAATAGCTATCTCAAAATTTTGATTGGATGTGTTTGGGGAAAGGTTGGGCGTGTAAGGGTTGTTAGCTGCCTTCCAATCACTTTCGACTAGTAAAAAGGGCACAAGCCACTCCAATTTCCAATTGAAAGAACCCTTTTTGAAGTTTCTACGACAACTTCTTCGATACGAAGTACCCTGCTCTAAAGGAAAAAATAAATAAATAATACATTATGCCAACATCGTTCTTACATGCCCTCAGGGCATAACTTAAAACCCTTGCCGCGAGGGTTGTGGGGGAGTGTCCTCCTCAAAAACATAATTTCTATCTGGAAATCAACTACGCTGAACAAGATGGCTATCTCAAAATTTTTATTGGATGTGTTTCGGTTAAAGGTGGGCGTGGAAGGGTGTTAGTTGCCTTCCAATCACTTTCGATATTAAAAAGGGCACAGGCCACTCCAATTTAGAATTGAATGATCCCCTTTCGAAGTTTCTACGACAACTTCTTCGATACGAAGTGCCCTGCTCTAAACGAAAAAAATAATAAATAATACATTGTGCCAACATCGTTCTTATATGCTCTCAGGGCATAAATTAAAACTCTTGTCCTGAGGGATGTGGGGGAGTGTCCGTCTTCAAAAAATATTTTCTATCCGGAAATCAACTACGCTGAACAAAATGACTATCTCAAAATTTTGATTGGATGTAATTCGGGGAATGATGGGCGTGGGGGGCGGGCTAGTTCCCCTCCAATCCTTTTCGACTATTAAAAAGGGCACTAGCCATTCCAATTTCCAATCGAATGAGCCATTTTCTAAGTTTCTACGAAAACTCCTTCGATACGAAGTGCCCGGGTATGGAAACAAAATAAATAATACTTTGTGCCAACATCGTTCTTTACTTAGGCAGCGCTATTGCGCTGCCTATGATTAACCACACCAATTTTGTTTTCGTGTATAGCACTAATCAATTTAATGTATATATTTGGTACACTATTTCGACTGTCCTCTGCCAAAACCAAGTATCTATATTTTTCAAGTTTCCGAGAAAATCGTAAAATAGTGATTTTTTTCATTTTCTAAGCTGGAATAGCTGATGACGATACACAACTTCGTCAATAGGTATTCCGGAGTCGGCTTAGTAGGGAGAAGCATTTTTTTCACATTATTTTTTTTTTAATTTCAGTAAATGTAGATACTAGGTTTTGGTAGAGGTTTTTTTGCTAATAAACTGAGTATTCCACCGCCAAAACCTAGTATCTACACCAAATTTTATTTTTAAAAAGATCTTCAAGTAACAATGAAGATTAACTGCTACTTCAAATAAAAAGAAAGGAGAACTGAACCCATAGCTTATCAGAGAGGTTTTTTCTTCATATGGGTCGTCTTCTTCTTCGATGAGATCTAGGCTTTCATCGGAAACCGGAAGGGTCCTTCCAAAATTTCCTTCGATTTGCCGGCATCATCAGACACAATTTGTTAACAATTGAAGCTTTTTTTCTGGCTTTGAACACCCCTCGGAAAAGAGTTGGGCTCGGGAAGCTGCTTGATATTGAATTTCTTCTGAAGAAACAAGCATTGCTTTTCCTCTTCGTCGAAATCTTGGAGGAATTTCATGCCGCAGAACCCCTTTTGAAAGGTAGCTGCAACAATTGACTTTAACTTTGGTAAGGGTGAATCCTTTTTACCAGGGGTTCTTTTCTTAAATTTCCAATCCCTGAAATCCTTCAACTCTATTGCAGAAACTCCCTTCCTGCAGTTTGCAACACACTCAACAAAGTCAGGAAAGTCATAGCATTTCCCCTTTTTTTTTTCATTTTCGTTTCAATGTTGCCGTGTATGCTGTCTGCTGCATTGTGCGTGTGCCCTTTTGTCAGATACTTTAGCGTTATCCTCTTGGACCCTTCTTCTCTGTTGACCATCATCACAAGAGAAATTTAAAGCACCTAGTTCTTATTCTGACTGGAACAATTGTCCATCCAGAATATAAATTCCTGGACATCCCTCTCTGCTGTAACTACAGTATAAACCGAATCCACTATTTTTTTGGCACCCCTGCCCCTCAAAGCTTTCTGCCACAGCACACAAAAAGAACAGCCTTTTCCTATAGACGCTTTATCATACTGGTCGACACGGGCGAATGTTTCATTGAAGACAACAAGACGACTAAGGAATATTGCTTCTTTGTTCCCTGGCAAGTTGGGTAACAGAATCACTTTTTGCAAGTCAACTGCGAATGCACATATTCCAGTTTCTCCACTTTTGGTTGCGTCACGTTGATAGGCATGTGTAGCCTTCCTTGCCTGTTCAATGTGTTCTTGCCAGTTGCGCCTGGAAACATGAGCATCTTGAGTCTTATTTACAGCAGCAGAAGAAGGTTCAAATTCTCAATTAACACCTTCACCGCTGCTGTTTTCTTTGCGGCTGTCATCGTTCTCCATAAGATTTTACTTTTCACACTCAGGACAAACATCACATGCCGATATCTTTAGCAAAATGTTCATTTCTTTCAACTGACGTCTGTAAGTCTCGTGCGACACAATTGGTACTGGATTCTTAGTAACAAAGTGCTGATGCATCAAATCAACCGTCAAAGAAGATGGCACATATCTGATGTTTGGTGCATTTTTGTGACGGTAATGTGGCGTAGAGGGTCCAAAAGAAATGATACGATTTTTCACATTCTCAACTACTTCTGGGGGTAGCTCGTTGTGAAGACTGTGCGTACCCTTGAAATCCATTATGCGCTGGCCAACTAGACCAGTTTTCATCTTCTTGCTCAATTCAGTTAGGTAATAATCCGATTTAAACCCAAAAGTATTCATGAAAAGTTTCTTGTAAACCTCCATCTTCACTACCACATTTTTATCTTTCTTCGGAAGGTAGTAGTGTCTAGTTTCATTTTTTCGGTGGACTTAAACCGACTGAGGTTCGCTTTTGACCGCCCGTCTTCTTATGCACTCCAGCCTCACACAGCTGGCCAGATATTTGTTTCTTGATGCATAGCCTTCTTTCCGAAAACTTTCCCAGATTTCTTTTCTGGTCCCAATGTCAAGCTCTTTACATTTCTTTTTACATGTAATATCACAGTAGTTTTCAATAAAAGGATGCCTGCCCTTAGTATTGTCTTTCTTTGCCTCTTCATTTCTGTTTCTTTTTCTTCTAGGGTGCTCCGTATTCGCTTTTTCTTGTTGTTCAGTATCACTTAGTATTTTCTTGTTGTTCATTTCATGATTTGTGTTACCATTTACTGACACAATTCTTGCTTTCTTATTTTTTTTGTTCTCGTATGTCTTGACTGTTTCCTTGCAGCTGATCTCTACCAGTACTTTAATCGGCTCTGTTTTCCTCAGAACTATTGGCATTCCTCAAAACTTCACTATCACTGATCTGTTTATTAGCTACAAGAGTTTCAGTCAGTGTACTGCATGGCATGTCAAATGGCACAAATGGTGTTCAAAGACATCATAGGGGAATAATGGTTGCAATTCATGAAACACTAGAAGTTCAGACTCATTAAAAGAAGGGTCTTTGTCAATCTGGGTATCTTCGTAAGCTGTCGTCCGCTCAGCTGCGCTTCTTACAGCAATAGGTTGTCCGACGACTACATCACTACCTGAAACTGCTTGGCCAAACCTGAAATAGGAAATACATAATTTGTCTTTTCCATTTTCTAATGCATATTTTTTTTTTGTACTAGATTCATAATTTTTTGCGAAAATTCCTACAGGCTGTAGTGAGCCAGAACCTCCAATTGTAAAAACTCAACATCATTTTTTCTTGAGTTCTTAACCATTTCGAAACTGCCAAAAAACTTTGCCGACAGGATTCAATCCTTTGCGGCTTGGGATACAAATGTTGCGCAGGAGGGCAAATATTGTGACATCTGGTGAGATTTATCAGAAATTCTCCAGCTAATAAAAAGATTAAGACCTAACTGGAACATAATACAGATGGAATATAAGATGATTCCAGGTTAGCGCAACAGCAACCCCGAATCGCTGAAAACAAAAAACAGAAGAAATCTCTGAGTAAACCTGAAAGTGTAAACAAAGAAACCGAATGTGGAGATGGAATGTGAAACCAGTTGTTTTGTAGGACTAACTTGACAAAGTAGTTTTTACTGCTTAAGGATGAGATTGCGGTACTCATGACCTCACGAGATACCCAAGACCAAAAGTCTTGGCAACACTCCTCTTCCTATATCTGATCAGATGCAAGTTAGTACACTCTTTTTACCATGGTCTGGTCTACTACAGGAGGGCTACGATGGTTCAATGTGCTTCACAGGTTCAATATCTTGAAATATCTCAAGAAATACTGAATGGAAGAAAGCTATTGCACAGTGAGTCTTGCAAGTAATTCTCCTCTACTATTACTAAAACCCTTTATTATTCTTCAGACTTCGTTATTGTTCTTTCTAAAAAGTAAACAGAAGAAAGTAATGATCATGGTGAAATTGTGTTGTTGTTTCGCGAAATCCGTAGATGCTTGGTTTCGTCTGCACGATTTTCGCCGCAGAGACTAGGTTTTGCCACCCATTTTCCTGCTGGATGTAGATAAAAGGTTTTACAATTCTAGTATGTGCATACTAGGTTTTGGCTGTGGAAAACCGGTAAAATACGTTTTTATCAATGTAGATACTAGGTGGTATCTCATCAAATATAGCAGATAGAAAAATTTGGACTTCACCACTGGCTTCGCCGTGTTAAGATTAGGGGAGGTTCATCCTTAACTCAAAATCGAATTTTTTGTAGATACTTGGTTTTGGCAGAGGACAACCAATATAAGGATAGGACCTTTGCTAAAACTCTTTTATCGGCTGAATCAAACATTGAATCATAACCTATAAAACTGAGGTTTAAAGAGTTCTGATGACTCAGGCACTTCTCAATTATTAACCTAAGAGTGAAAATTTGGTTGTCTCCTCCTCTCCCCTTCCTAAAACAATTCTGTTCTTCTCTGAAAATTTTATCTATAACGTCTATAAGTCTAAAAAGTATCGTAATACTAGGTAATTTACTTCCTACAGAAACCAAGCTAACACCTCCATAACTACCAAAAATACTCTTAACACATTTCTTATAGAGGGGTCAAATTAAATTCTCCTAAAATCGCTAGGCACTTCTCCCTTTCTCAAAAATCATATTCCTTATCTTCAGTAATTCATCTCCAACTTAACAGCCAGACTATTTAAATAACTCATTTATCACATCATCAGCAACTGGGGCCTCATGATTTTTCAATCCTCTTAGTACTGTCTGTAATTCTTCCTCGTAAAATAAATTTTCCTTCACTTCCAAAGTGTGACAAACTTTTTCATTCTTTGCTATATCATTTCCTGTAAATTTACCACGGTTTAGCCCATTCTCAATATGTTCCACCTATCTGTCTTTAACACTTTCCTTATCACTAATTGAGGATCTGTTCCTATCTTTAACTGGGACAAGTTAAGATTTAATATTCCCTTTCAATTTTTTGACCTGCTACTACGATATTTTACTACTGCGCTGTCTGGCTGTATCTTCCAAATCTTCAGCAACTTTATCCTTGGTCTCTACTTCACGGTCCCTTAATCTATATTTTTCTGACTTCTCTAATTTCCTTGCATTCCTCTTCTTCTCATATGATCCGTCACTCAAATATTTCTTGAACAAACCCCTCTTCTTTTCTACTAAAATTGAAAGGTTTTCACTGATTTTCTTAGGTATGTTCCTAACTTTCCTCCCTAAAACCCTATCCACTACTTTGTAACTATTTTCCTAAAATTATACTATCCATGTTCAATATTGTCAAATTTTATATTCCGATTTAATATTCAACTGTTCATAAACAGTCTCTCTCAAGTCCTCATCCTAGAATCTAACAACGTCATAACTTCCTGGTAGGTAATTACCCTTCCTACATTTCGGATCTAAGTTTGTCCTAGACCTAGACACTACTAGGTCAAAAATGCACTCCTATATACACTTGTATCTTGTATCGGTCCTCCCGGTCTTCGGTTCATAATATAATAATCAGTAAGGTTGTTTATTTACCATGCTACCAGATTAAGTTATGGGCCATTTTATGACCAACTAAATTGTTATACCTATAAAGTGGCAGCAGTCTATAACCGTTACTGACACCAGATTATGCAATTTTTTTTACAAAACACGAGCTTCACAGGTAAATTTTAGCAAATCTTTCAAGATACCACAGGTTTAGAAAAAATATTTGTCTTTATTTCTGCCCATCTTTGGTTTAAAGAACTTTTTTTTCAGCGAGAACATTCAGTGCAGACTATTTGGCTTGAAAGAAAACGTCTTCATTGATGAACTGAAGGTCCTGCAAAGACAAAGAGATTTCAGATTTTATCATAACCTCACAGCCCAATAATATAAATGGACTAAATTTCTAATAATTGAGGTATGTGTGATACAATACGTCAAACGTGTATTAGCCTTACAGCCCCTCTTAAATGCATTGAAAATGACCTGCCTACTGGTTATAGATTTATGCTATAGCATTCATTCCCAAGAGGCCTGGATAATACAAATGTTGCACTTGCTCACATGAGTCTTCGCTCTCAGTGACGATGGCTAAAGTCTACCGCATAGAAGCAGGGAGTTTTAGTTATTCTTAGAAGATTTTTTTGTGAAGGGTCACTATGTTGTGTCTTTTTTGTTATCATATAAATTTTTAGTAGTTTTCAATTATTCGCCATTATTTAAATCTGAGCGAGTTTCTTGGATAGAATTTACTAGTTGAACCTTTGGTTTTGACTCGGATTAAAAATATTGCGCTTCTTTTCATTTATCGCTTTTATCTTTTAATTTTTGTATTTACAATTTGTTCTTATCATCTAATCCTTTAGACTAAAAATTGAAACACATAATAAGGGCAAATAAACAAGTCAATGAGATAAATATTCTTCAGTTTCCACTTGGCTCCTTTAACACTCCCTGAAAGTTTTAACTTAACAGATCAAGCCATTCTTAGGACATTTCAAATACGGTATTTTAATAACCTGGCAACACGTATTATCTTTTGATTTACCTTGCTACTTAGACTTGAATAGATCGGATTCCCATAGGAGCTTCTAGAATAAAAATGTTTAGGTGAATCAGAGAGAAAATATTTTTAGTCCCTCCCCTCCTCTAAACGTAAAGATCGAATTCTCCTTGGACTTTTCACTTGATTATTTTGGATTTTTTTTTGTATGTCAAATTTACGTTTAGCATCCACATTCTCAGGCTAAAAATTGAACCAAACAGTTCTTGTAAGTAAGGAGCGGCTCTGCCTAACAGTAACCAAAACTCTAATTCAATTCAATTGAATTCAATTTATTAAATACTACAATAATTACATAAATAGTTAGACGCTAGAGGTCCAAAGAAGCATAGCTTGTGGAGGACCTCGTATCAAACACAAAATCCACACAAAACAAGACAAATCAGGGAAGGAACAAAAAATGCAACAATATCTCGAAAATATAACCACAATACGAGAAAAAAAAACAAAAAAAACTGCTACACAATAACCTTAGACTTAATTTGCTCCAGACTGAAAATTTCCTGTAATTTAAATAAATTCCCAACAATTAATAATAATATTAGACCACGTGGTTCTAATCTGATCCAACATAATAAGAGAAGAAAAAGAAAAGAAAAAAAATTAGATAAAGTAAAGCAAAAAAAACAGATAAAGCAAAATGAATAAAAAAATAAAGAAAACGAAAATACTTCAAGCCTTAGAGAATATTTTTCTGCAAAGGGAAGAATAGCTTTTAATAAGAGAAAGGTCACTGGGAATAGACTTCCAAAGAGCAATTGCTCTATAAATTGGTGACCTCTGAGCTGCTGAGGATACCCTTTTAGGCAGCCGAAATTGGTGAACAGAGCTCCAAAGCAAACTCTGGCACTTACGTGTTGATGCTCAATCAAATTAGGATATGATGTTTGGTGGAAGCGAGAAATTGAAGGCTCGATGAGCTAGTTTTAGGTTCTGCTTCTTGATAACCACATCTAAGGCATCTAGACCTGTATCACTGTAAAGATCAGTTATAGGATAGAGTCGGAGAAGGCGAAAAGTTGCCTTCACCGCTCTATTCTGTGTTGTTAGGAGTTGTCGGAGGGAAGAATAGTTAGTGTTGCCCCATACAGAGCACCAATAAGAAAGATAAGGAAGGACAAATGCATAGTAAAGAGAAAGCATTACATCGGGAGGAAGAAATTGATTGGCACGATGAAGTATAGACACTTGACGAGAAATTATAGAATGCGTATAGGAAATATGAGTTTTGACAGAAAGAAAACAATCTGACAGAAGGACAAACAATTTTGACAGAAGGACAAATGCATAGTAAAGAGAAAGCATTACATCGGGAGGAAGAAATTGATTGGCACGATGAAGTATAGACACTTGACGAGAAATTATAGAATGTGTATAGGAAATATGAGTTTTGACAGAAAGAAAACAATCAACGTGCCCACCAAGAAGTTTAACACAAGAGCACTGGGGAATTATATCAGTACCATAAAAAACAACGATTGTTGGGGAATGTTCAGACATGTGGTTTGGGATTCAAAAATGGATAGTGCTACTCTTAGAGCTATTCAACAGTATCCCGTTCTCCTCACACCAATCACACACATGATTGAGCAGCAGCTGCAGCTTAGAAACAGCAGAGGGCAGATCATTAGAAACCACAAAAAATTACTATCGTCTGCAAACAGAACAGTATGGGAATCAAGGTTGGGAGATGGAGGACTTGAGGTACCCCTTTGGAAATCGAGGCTAGATCAGAATATTTCCCATTGTAACACATAAACTGTGATCTATTAGACAGGTAAGATTTAAATCATTCAAAAGCAATTCCCCGAACTTCAAGTAGAGACAGTTTTCCCAGTAAGACGAAATGATCTACCATGTCAAAAACTTTATAAAAAGCTTTATAAAAAGCTAAAAAAAGGAATTTTGACAACATTTAACACATTAAAAACACTGGATTTTTTTCTGGTGGTTCCAAATATATAAAATTCATTAAGTTTAATGTTAGCCATCAAAAGTCTCCGAGCCTGACTATATTTGACTGACTTTAAAAAAAAGTGTAAAAATCCCCAGAAGGTCAAGCGATATTAATGAAAACTACACCATCGGATTCATCGTGTCAGAAAACCTACTGTAGGGATTTCTAGTTCCTATGTACCAAATGTGGAATTTTGTAATTTTCGTCAGAAGAAAGATCACTGATGCGTGCTCATTTGTTTTTTTTTTCCTGGGATGATCGTATCGAACCAATGGTCCTGGAAGATCGGGAGTGGTCCATTTGAACGAAAATTTAAAAGTTCTAGCGCCCTTTTGAGTGATCTAAAGGATTGAATGGCAACTAGCGTCCTTCCCACAACCCTTTTTCCGAAAAGACATCCGATCAATATTTGGAGATAACCATTTGATTCATTTATGCGATGAAGCAAACCCTTCTGAAAGGTTTTTAAGTTAGCCTTTATATCGATGTCAGTTAAACCTTGAATCATCAAAAGGAATTGAATTGAAAGACACGGACAATACACTGGGATAATTACTCTGACTACTACTACTACTGCTAATAAGCCATTGAAGCACCAAGCCACCTGAGGCAAACACAACTAATCACGCTCCTTCTTTACCTCCCTATGTTTAAAGCTTTATTCTTTATTTTATTGCATAGAGTGCCCGTTTCCCTCAAATCCTTTCTCTAGAATTCGTTTTCCTTCTATGGGGACAGCCTGTATTTATTTATGATTGCTACTACCACTACTGCTAATAAGCCACTGAAGCACCAAGCCACCTGAGGCAAACACAACTGCTCACGCTCCTTCTTAACTTCCCTATGTTTAAAGCTTTATTCTTTATTTTATTCCATAGAGTGCCCGTTTCCCTCAAATCCTTTCTCTAGACTTCGTTTTCCCTCTATGGGGACAACCTGTATTTGGTGATGACTGCTACTACTACTACTGCTAATAAGCCACTGAAACACCAAGCCACCTGAGGCAAACACAAATACTCACGCTCCTTCTTTACCTTCCTATGTTTAAATCTTTATTCTTTATTTTGTTCCATAGAGTGCCCGTTTCCCTCAAATCCTTTCTCTAGACTTCGTTTTCCCTCTATGGGGACAATCTGTATTTGGTGATGACTGCTACTACCACTACTGCTAATAAGCCACTGAAGCACCAAGCCACCTGAGGCAAACACAACTACTCACGCTCCTTCTTTCCCTCCCTATGTTTAAAGCTTTATTCTTTATTTTCTTCCATAGAGTGCCCGTTTCCCTCAAATCCTTTCTCTAGACTTCTTTTTTCCTCTAAGGGGACAACCTGTATTTGGTGATGACTACTACTACCACTACTGCTAATAATCCATCGAAGCACCAAGCCACCTGAGGCAGACACAACTACGCACGCTCCTTCTTTACCTCCCTATGTTTAAAGCTTTATTCTTTATTTTCTTCCATAGAGTGCCCATTTCCCTCAAATCCTTTCTCTAGACTTCTTTTTCCCTCTATGGGGACAACCTGTATTTGGTGATGACTAGTACTACTACTACTGCTAATAAGCCATTGAAGCACCAAGCCACCTGAGGCAAATACAACTACGCACGCTCATTCTTTACCTCCCTATGTTTAAAGCTTTATTCTTTATTTTCTTCCATAGAGTACCCATTTCCCTCAAATGCTTTCTCTAGACTTCTTTTTCCCTCTATGGGGATAATCTGTATTTGATGATGACTACTACTACCACTACTGCTAATAAGCCATTGAAGCACCAAACCACCTGAGGCAAACACAACTACGCATGGTTCTTCTTTACCTCCCTATGTTTAAAGCTTTATTCTTTATTTTCTTCCATAGAGTGCCCATTTCCCTCAAATCCTTTCTCTAGACTTTTAACCCCTATGATGACAACCTGTATTTGGCGATGATAGGGGTCTAAGGATAAATTTTGGCAATCTCATCCTTTGTCCCTTAAACGAGGCCTATCCGTCTTAACTTTTCTTTCGCTACAGCCCTGGAACCCAGGATCGAAAGACATTTTTGATACTGCTTATTATTTAACATACGGTCAGTCAAACAAAGCTTAAAAATTTACTTTTTAAAACAATTTTGAGTACAGGGAAGCTCATTGCTCTCCAAGGCTTAATTATAAGACAATATCAAGGACAAGCTAAATGATTTTCAACTCCTGATGCTGAAGCTTGTTAGTCCTTTACACATCATACAGCTAAGCTCGTTTTTTCAATAGCATTATTTTCATAGAAAAACCATTGGCGGTGACTAAACAAAGAGTAATTTCTCGTAATTTTTTATTTTTTTTGGGGGGGGGGGCTCTCGTAATTTATATATATACAAAACAGTTGTTACAGATTCGGAGTAGCTCTGATTCAGTCTCTATGACCAGTTTTGGCCTTTATAAAGGACAGTCAGAATTTACAATATTCTTACTGGCCCCCAAAAATTTAAAATTGCGAGAAATTACTCTTTATTTTGTCACTGCCAATGCATTGTCTATGAAAATAATAGTTGACCTAACAGTTGACTTCGAAAAGTGAGAAAATAATCAAATCAGAGGTGGCTGTCCTAAATTTTCCGACTGTCCTAAATCAAAAAAGACTAAGTACATGTTTTATATATTGTGTTTAGTACTTTGAAGTTTATTTCAAATTGTTCGTTGGCCTTTGACTCACGGGAATTTGAGGATCATTTACGGGACGAACGTAAATAATTATATGTTATCCATCAAAGATCACCAAGATCACGGTGTGAATATCCTAATTCGAAACACATTGAGATTATATTTAACAAATGGTTTTCGATTTCCATCGAAGGTGGTATTTAAAGATCTCTGAGTTTGCCGGTCGCAAATCTGAGGCTAATGTCGCAATACAGACGTACAAAATACAATTATATTAAGTGAAAATTTTATTAATGGTGGACAAGTCACCCTGCTCATATCAAAGTTGGGAAGAATTTTTAATCTATATGATTAGATGGTAAGTGTTTGGTCTGTTCCCTCCAATACCCTTGCCTATGACGTCGCACATACAAACTAGTTGAGCATTTTTCGTCTTATCATCATTCAATGGCTATTTTAGGGAATCTTTTGTATGAACTGATCCTACTCATTAAAAAATTTTAAAATCTCTCCATGGCTGTCTTAATTTAAGTGATACTAATTACATATTTTCATATTTGGCTTCGAGTAATTTAACTTTGCAAATTCCCCCTCACCTCATCTTCTTCAAAATGGCTGAGTTTACTTCAGTTTTTGCTTAGAATTCAAATATATAAAAATATCTGAGCAACACCCTCTCAAATTTTTCAGTTGTCCCCCTGTCCCTATGAAAAAGTGCTTGGTTCCCCGAAGTCATGTTAATAAAATTCTTCCTGGATGTTATTGACGTCCATAGGAAAAATCTTGTGTCAATTCCTTGTTTTCCAGATCCTACCATTGTCAGGAAAAGAAGGAGCAACTTATTTTTCTCCTCTCGTCAAGACTGCCATGTTTTGAATAAATTTTAAACAAAATAATTAAATAAAACTGATGATTTTATTTTATTAAAAGTAAAGTTTGATGTTAAAACATGAGTGGAGCAAAAACTGTTCTATACCTAAAGATGAGTATCACCCTCCTCAATCCCTTGCTCTTTACGATAGAGTCGCTTTTCTTAAGGTATTCTAGATTAAAATAAAAATTGCCAGTTGCTAATCTAAAGTATAATATTTACAAATTTTCTTTAAAAGCAAAGTTGGACAAACAATATCATTGTTTAATGCAACTAAATGACTAAATGAGCCATTTCGTTTTCAAAACCTCCTGACAAAAAAAAAAAAACATTTAATTTGTATCACACTGTTCTTTGGTCAGAACATCAATTCTCGAAACATTCAAATTACAACTTAAATATACATGTGAGATAAAGGAGGAGTACGTGCAGCAGGGTTGCCACTATGGTCAGTTCCTAAAGTGCTACAATTGTCTAAATGTACGTGATGCACAGCGTTTTTCGGTGCTATAGTAAAATTTTTTTTACTGTAACAGTGCTAAAAGAGAGCTATAATAGTTCTTTTGTGCTATTTTTGCACTAGTTTAGCAACCCTGAATACGTGCTACAACACTACATACGATAAAATAGTCCTAAAATAGCACTTTCGGGCTACAGGTGGCAATCCTGATGCGCGGTCGTGCTGGTCTCAAGCCGTTTGGTGTTGCAATGAGTTGTTAGTAGCAGTAGAACTACTATATAGTGTTGTATGTTGTTAATATAATTTGTTGTATATTGTTATTGTCCTGAATATATTGTTATTAAATTTTTTAGAGTTTTGGTTACAATAGTAATATTTAGTAAACAATTGAAGGGTAAGCATAGAGTATATGAGCTATTTTATCTTGTACGGATTACTCCATTTGAATCATAAAGACAAAGTTGTTAGGCCATATATTCATAAACTGACGAAATGACATAATTAACAAATATGATAATTGACATAATGAGCAAAAATGGGACTAAAAGCAAATTAGTATTGAAAAAAACAGAGAACTGAGACAAGAATTTTCAATAAATGTACACTATGCAGTCTTTATTGCCAAGAATAATAAGAGGAATAATTGGAAAAAACTGAAATAAAGTCTAGAAAAAAGTAAATAAACAAATACTTGAAGACTAGGATAAAACGTGACAACAAAAGGTAAAAAAATAAAACTAAAGACGTAAAATAAATAAGTGAGACAAATGCAAAGATATGCAAGTAGTGAATTGCTAATACTGGACAAAAGTGCAAAACCCAAAAAGTTTCTTAAAAATCTGTGAGCTTCCTTGATATACTGACAGTGTAGACAGCATAGACATCAGTTGTTCTATTGCGCTTCTACAGATTACAATTTGTATTTCCAATTAATACTCTATGGATATAAAATCAGCTCTGGGAAGTTGCTAATAGATAATATCATAGATAACGTAACTCAGTAACTGGCTAGGTTTAAAAGGAGGGGAAGGATATCCACATGACTATTTCGTAAGACCTTGTAATAACACCTGCCATACTGTACCTTCCGAAAAATTTGTGTGAATATATAGTGTCGGTAGAGTGTAGACTAATTCAGAATTAATTCTCATGAAAATCACGACTTTGGTACTCGAGTCAATGCTCTTTGGGATCTAAAATCGGGGTAGCTATTTGCTAATATTGGGACTCAAGGGCGTATCCAGGATTTTTGTTCGGAACTACAAAAAATCTTTACAAAACGCATCAAAAATTTGTTTATATGTCTTTTTGTTGATTTTTGTGGGTAGGATAAAAATTTTCGGGGAGGGGGGTCAAACCTGATAACCCCTCACCCCTGGATACGGATTTGTACGGCTGGATATGGTACTCGATTTGATGATGTTTTGGATCTAAAATCAGGCTACCTATTCGCTAATGTTGGAACCCAAGGGCGTATTCAGGATTGTTGTTTGGGGTTAAAAAAAACACTCTTTACAAAACGCATCAAAAAATTGTTTATATGCATTTTTGTTGCATTTTTACGGGTCGGACAATTTTTTTTTGAGGGGGGGGGGGGTCAGACCGGTAATGCTCACCTCCTTAATACTGCTTTGTCGGGGCCCAAATACATCTAAAACCGGCATTATAGCTTGCTAATTCTGTTACCGTACGGAGCCCTATAGAATAAAGCAGGGCTTAACATTATCTCCCTGAATATAAGGAGCTAAGGAACTCCATCTGATCCTTTGAAACTGTGGAGTTTAGATCATTTTCCAGGACTAATAAGTTTTAAATTTGGTCCAAAGTGTATTCTGAAGACTTATTCCTGTTTTATCTTGCTTATAACAGCCCTAGATACTTTACAACAAAAACTAACCATCTATTTCCTTACGATTTTGATAAAAAGAAAAGATCTGACTCGGGTAACGGAGAACTAAATCCAGTTTTACGGTTCACGATCGTGTAATTTCTGCTAATTTTAATTTTAATTTTATGTCGCTATAAGACAGGTTTACAATATAGAGCAAGCCACAAGCCGGTTCAACAAAACCATAAGCTAAAATGTTGACCACCTAAAAATCAATATACAAATGTTTCGAATTCAATCTTTTTTTTTATTTTATTCCAGATTCACATCAACCACAAAATAGAAAAGTGTTTAGGTGAGTCAAAAATTTATGTCGCCTCAAAATGATTTTAAAATGCAATTCTCTTTCGCACAAAAACTTTTAGGTTATATATTAATTGTCTAGTATTGCTAAATGGCCAAATAAGCAACCACAAATGTGTATGAAAATTTATTTTAATGAATAGCTTAAAACTTACAGCTGTAAGTCCTAGGCGAAAAGGAATATAAGTAGTATCCTATTAATTACTTTCAAATATACATAAAAATAAACATTGAAATTGCTGTTGTTTTCAATTACACATGAAAATATACATTGAATTTCAAAAGAAAAACCCATGGCTGGTTTGGTGGGTATAATCTGGTTTTGTGGGTCTAGTCTGGTTGGGTGGGTATAGTCTGGTTTAGTTTTTTAAAGAGAGTGAGTACTACACAGTTTTGCAAAAAGGGATAAGCAATTCGGAAATTGGACACTATGAACGATATTAATTAATGTTTTGAATAATAGGAGTGTGAATGATTCTAATTAGTGATTGGATTGGATGAAGGTGGAGAAAAAAAAGATTAAACTGATTAACAGTTAAGGTAACCCCGAAGGGGTTGTTAAATCAGGTAATTTGTTATAAATTTGAAACAACATCAGTCTATGAAAACGGGTAACGGCGATAGAATGACATTGTGAGTTGACCTAGCTTTACCTCTCCGATGTGTAAATTTTGGAGGGAAAATCAAAATACTCAGAATCGAAAATAAATGGGATCTGCCTCAAGGGGAAGGCTCAGAGGCCCTTCGTTCCCCCATTTCTGAGGGCAGGGGAGGGGGAGGGTCAATTTTGGAGGGAAAACCAAAAATGCTCAGAATCGAAAATAAATGGGATCTGCCTCAACGGCAAGACTCAGAGGCCCTTCGTCCCCCAATTTCTGAGGGCAGGGGGAGGGGGAGGGTCAATTTTGGAGGGAAAAAAAAAAATGCTCAAAATCAAAAATAAATGCGATCTGCCCCAAGGGAAAGGTTCAGAGGCCCCTCCTGCCTTCATGTCTGAGGGCAGAGGGAAGGATAAGTAAATATTGTCTGGACAACCATAAATATTCAGTCTAGATAATAAACAGAATAATCAAATAGGGGCCTGCACCTATTACCCTCGTTCCCCCATTACTGAGGGGCGGGGGGGGGGAGTCAATTTTGGAGGAAAACCAAAAATACTCAGAATAGAAAATAAACGGGAACTGCCTCACGGGCAAGGCTCAGTGGCCATTCGTTCCCCATTTTCTGAGGGCAGGGGTGGGGGGGGGTCAATTTTGGAGGGAAAACAAAAAATGCACAGACACAAAAATAAAGGGGATCTGCCTCAAGGGCAAGGCTCAGAGGCCCCTCCGTCCCCCGTTTCTGAGGGCAGGGGAGAGGGGAAGTCAATTTTGGAGGGAAAACCAAAAATGCTCAGAATCGAAAATAAACGGGGTCTGCCTCAAGGGCAAGGCCCAGAGGCCCCCCCTTCCTCCATTTCTGAGGGCCGGGGGGAGGGGGGGGGGTCAATTTTGGAGAGAAAACCAAAAATACTCACAAACGAAAATAAACGGGATCTGCCTCAGGGGGAAGGCGCAGCGGCCCTTCGTCCCCCCATTTCGGTGGGCCGGGGCGGGGGGGAGGGTCAATTTTGGAAGGGAAAACAAAAAATACTCAGAAAGTTCATTTTGAATTTCCTTCATTGAAATGCAAGAGTTGGAATATTTCAGTAGTGTTTTGTTGTGCTTTACCTTGTCAGAGTTACATTCTCTTAATTTTTATAAGTTCATTTTGAATTTATTTAGTTGAAATGAAAGAGTTGGAATATTTAAGTAGTGACTTGTTGTGCTTTAACTTGTCACAGTTAAATTCTCTTGATTTTTCGAAGTTCATTTTGAATTTCTGTCGTGAAATGCAAGAGTTGGAATATTTCAGTAGTGTTTTGTTGTGCTTTACCTTATCACAGTTACATTCTGTTGATTTTCATAGTTCATTTTGAATTTCTTTCATTGAAATGCAACAGTTGGAATATTTCAGTAGTGTTTTGTTATGCTTTACCTTGTCACAGTTACATTCTCTTAATTTTTCAAAGTTCGTTTTCAATTTCTTTCGTGAAATGCAAGAATTGGAATATTTCAGTAGTGTCTTGTCGTGGTTTACCTTGTCACAGCTACATTCTCATGATTTTCAATGTTCATTTTGAATTTCTGTCGTGAAATGCAAGAGTTAGAATATTTCAGTAGTGACTTGTTGGGCTTTACCTTGTCACAGTTACATTCTCTTGATTTTTCGAAGTTCATTTTGAATTTCGTGAAATGCAAGAGTTGAAATATTTCAGTAGTGTTTTGTTGTGCTCTACCTTCTCACAGTTACATTCTGTTGATTTTCATAGTTCATTTTGAATTTCTTTCATTGAAATGCAAGAGTTGGAATATTTCAGTAGTGTTTTGTTGTGCTTTACCTTGTCACTGTTAAATTCTCTTGATTTTTCAAAGTTCATTTTGAATTTTTTTCGTGAAATACAAGAGTTTGAATATATCAGTAGTGTTTTGTCGTGGTTTACCTTGTCACAGCTACATTCTCATGATTTTTCAAAGTTCATTTTGAATGTCTTTCATGAAATGCAATAGTTAGAATTTTTAAATAATAGCATGCAGTGCATTACCGTCTTATAGTGAACTTCTCTTAATTTTTTGAAGTTCAGTTTATATTACACCCTAGAAATTTAAGGGTTAGAATATTTAATTAGTAAATTGTTTCGCATTAACTTGGCATGGTTACTTTCGGTTGAGTTTTTGTTTTTGATTTTTTATTTCTCTCGTGAAATAAAAGAGTTTGAATATTTCATTAGTGCTTTGTTGTGCATTACCTTGTCACAGTTAAATTCTGTTGATTTTCATTGTTCATTTTGAATTTATTTAATTGAAATGCAAGAGTTGGAATATTTCAGTAGTGTTTTTGTTGTGCTTTACCTTGTCACAGTTACATTCTCTTAATTTTTCAAAGTTCATTTTGAATTTCATTCGCGAAGTGCAAGAATTGGAATATTTCAGTAGTGTCTTGTCGTGGTTTACCTTGTCAAAGCTACATTCTCATGATTTTTCAAAGTTCATTTTGGATTTCTTTCGTTGAAATGCAAGATTTGGAATATTTCAGTAGTGACTTGTTGTGCTTTACCTTGTCATAGTTACATTCTCTTGATTTTTCGAAGTTAATTTTTAATTTCTGTCGTGAAGTGCAAGAGTTGGAATATTTCAATAGTGTTTTGTTGTGCATTAAATTCTCAGACTTGCATTTTCTTAAGTTTTAATATTTCATTTATAATTTTATTCGTGAAATGCAAGATTAGTAATATTTTATTTGGGTAGGGTCGTTCTTTACATTATACCAGATCCACTACCATTATTGTTCAAAGTTAATTTTGGACTTCTTTCGTTGAAATGCAAGAGTTGGAATATTTCAGTAGTGACTTGTTGTGCTTTACCTTGTCACAGTTACATTCTCTTGATTTTTCGAAGTTCATTTTGAATTTCTGTCGTGAAATGCAAGAGTTGGAATATTTCAGTAGTGTTTTTTTGTGCTTTACCTTGTCACAGTTACATTCTATTGATTTTCATAGTTCATTTTGAATTTCTTTCATTGAAATGCAAGAGTTGGAATATTTCACTAGTGTGTTGTTGTGCTTTACCTTGTCACAGTTACATTCTCTTAATTTTTCAAAGTTCATTTTGAATTTCTGTCGTGAAATGCAAGAATTGGAATATTTCAGTAGTGTCTTGTCGTGGTTTAACTTGTCACAGCTACGTTCTCATGATTTTTCAATGTTTATTTTGGATTTCTTTCATTGAAATGCAAGAATTGGAATATTTCGGTAGTGACTTGTTGTGCTTTACCTTGTCACAGTTATTACAACATTGGAGATGCAAGAAAAGAATTTACATACATCTTATATCGGATAGATAGGTTAACATAGAGAAAATCTAAGTATAAGAATGAATAAATTCTCTATCAACATCTATTGACAGATACTTGGGATAGCATTGACAAAATCAAAGTATCGTAAGTAGCAAACTCTTTCTTTAATTCAACTCATGGGATATCTCGAATTAAATATCAAAACAATAAAGAGTTTATTACTTACTTGTGATTTTATCATGATTTCTCGAATTAAATATCTGTATTGTGTCCAGGAAGCGAATTCAAGAAAGGGATTGTTACTTACAATTTCTTCACAGTTTAATGAAAAGAATGAAAAGAATTATTTCATTTTTTTTAAGGTTAATTTAGACGAGGTTCCGTGCGCGCACGGAACCTCGTCTAAATGAACCTTAAAAAAATGAAATAATTCTTTTCATTCTTTTCATTAAACTGTGAAGAAATATAGTAATAATCCCTTTCTTGAATTCGCTTCCTGGACACAATACTGAGATATTTAATTCGAGAATCATGATAAAATCGCAAGTAAGTAATAAACTCTTTATTGTTTTGATATTTAATTCGAGAAATCCCATGAGTTGAATTCAAGAAAGAGTTTGCTACTTACGATACTTTGATTTTGTCAATGCTATCCCAAGTATCTGTCAATAGATGTTGATAGAGAATTTATTCATTCTTATACTTAGATTTTCTCTATGTTGCTATATCTATCCGATATATGATGTATGTAAATTCTTTTCTTACATCTCCGATGTTGTAATAACTGTGACAAAGGTAAAGCACAACAAGTCACTACCGAAATATTCCAACTCTTGCATTTCATGAAGAAATCCAAAATGAACATTGAAAAATCATGAGAATGTAGCTGTGACAAGGTAAACCACGACAAGACACTACTGAAATATTCCAATTCTTGCATTTCACGATAGAAATTCAAAATGAACTTTGAAAAATTAAGAGAATGTAACTGTGACAAGGTAAAGCACAACAAAAAACTACTGAAATATTCCAACTCTTGCATTTCAATGAAAGAAATTCAAAATGAACTATGAAAATCAATAGAATGTGACTGTGACAAGGTAAAGCACAACAAAACACTACTGAAATATTCCAACTCTTGCATTTCTAGACAGAAATTCAAAATGAACTTCGAAAAATCAAGAAGAATGTAACTGTGACAAGGTAAAGCACAACAAGTCACTACTGAAATATTTCAAGTCTTGCATTTCAACGAAAGAAATCCAAAATAAACTTTGAAAAATCATGAGAATGTAGCTGTGACAAGGTAAACCACGACAAGTTCACTACTGAAATATTCCAATTCTTGCACTTCACGAAAGAAATTCAAAATGAACTTTGAAAAATTAAGAGAATGTAACTGTGACAAGGTAAAGCACAACAAAACACTACTGAAATATTCCAACTCTTGCATTTTCGACAGAAATTCAAAATGAACTTCGAAAAACAGAAATGCAACTGTGACAAGGTAAAGCACAACAAGTCACTACTGAAATATTCCAACTCTTGCATTTCAACGAAGAAATCCAAAATGAACTTTGAAAAATCATGAGAATGTAGCTGTGACAAGGTAAACCACGACAAGACACTACTGAAATATTCCAATTCTTGCATTTCGCGAAAGAAATTCAAAATGAACTTTGAAAAATTAAGAGACTGTATCAGTTACTAGGTAAATCACAACAAAAACACTTCTTAAATATTCCTACTCTTGCATTTCAACGAAAGAAATTCAAAATGAACTATGAAAATCAAAAGAATGTAACTGTGACAAGGTAAAGCACAACAAAACACTACTGAAATATTCCAACTCTTGCATTTCAACAGAAATTCAAAATGAACTTCGAAAAATCAAGAGAATGTAACTGTGACAGGTAAAGCACAACAAGTCACTACTGAAATATTCCAACTCTTGCATTTCACGACTTAAATTCAAAAGGAGCTTCGAAAAATCAAGTGGATGTAATTGTGACAAGGTAAAGCACAACAAGCCACTACTGAAAAATTCCAGCTCTTGCTTTTCACGACAGAAATTCAAAATGAACTTTGAAAAATCATGAGAATGTAGCTGTGACAAGGTAAACCACGACAAGACACTACTGAAATATTCCAATTTTTGCATTTCACGAAGAAATTCAAAATGAACTTTGAAAAATTAAGAGAATGTAACTGTGACAAGGTAAAGCACAACAAAACACTACTGAAATATTCCAACTCTTGCATCTCAATGAAAGAAATTCAAAATGAACTATGAAAATCAACAGAATGTAACAGTGAGAAGGTAGAGCACAACAAAACACTACTGAAATATTTCAACTGTTGCGTTTCACGAAATTCAAAATGAACTTCGAAAAATCAAGAGAATGTAACTGTGACAAGGTAAAGCCCAACAAGTCACTACTGAAATATTCTAACTCTTGCATTTCACGACAGAAATTCAAAATGAACTTTGAAAATCATGAGAATGTAGCTGTGACAAGGTAAACCACGACAAGACACTACTGAAATATTCCAATTCTTGCATTTCACGAAGAAAGTCAAAATGAACTTCTAAAAATCAAGAGAATGTAACAGTGACAAGGTAAAGCTTAACAAAACACTACTGAAATAGTCCAACTGTTTCATTTCAATGAAAGAAATTCAAAATTATATTTGAAAATCAACAAAATGTAACTTTGACAAGGTAAAGCACAACAAAACACTAGTGAAATATTCCAACTCTTGCATTTCACGACAGAAATTCACAATGAACTTAGACAAATCAAGAGAATGTAACTGTGACAAGGTAAAGCACAACTAGTCACTACTGAAATATTCCAACTCTTGCTTTTCAATGAAAGAAATCCAAAATGAACTTTGAAAAATTAAGAGAATGTAACTATGACAAGGTAAAGCACAACAAAACACTACTGAAATATTCCAACTCTTGCATTTCAATGAAGAAATTCAAAATGAACTTTCTGAGTATTTTTGGTTTTCCCATCCAAAATTGACCCTCCCCCTCCCTGCCCTCAGAAATGGGTGAACGAAGGGCCGCTGAGCCTTCCCCTTGAGGCAGATCCCGTTTATTTTCGATTCTGAGTATTTTTGGTTTTCTCTCCAAAATTGACCCCTCTCCCCTGCCCTCAGAAATGGAGGAAGGAGGGGCCTCTGAGCCTTGCCCTTGAGGCAGATCCCATTTTTTTTCGATTCTGAGCATTTTTGGTTTTCCCTCCAAAATTAACTTCCCCTCTCCCTTGCCCTCAGAAATGGAGGACGGAAGGGCCTCTGAGCTTTCCCCGTGAGGTAGATCCCGTTTATTTTCGATTCTGAGCATTTTTGGTTTTCCCTCAACTATTGAACCTCCCCCCTCCCCTGCCCTCACAAATGGGGGTACGAAGGATCTCGGTGATTTGCCCATGTGGCTAATGTCGAGTAAGTGCGAGCCTGTGTAATTGCTGTCGTCCCTCCCCCTATGTATCCCCCTCCCCCCTCCCCTCAGTCCTATGGGATGGAAGGGCCTATGAGGCTTCCCCGTGTGTACGAGTCCGGTTGTTATAGAGTCTATTTTTGGTTTTCCATCCAAAAGTGACTCCTCCTTTCACTGTCCCGCATACATTGAGGTCCGAGGGGCCTCTGAATCTTTCCCTTGAGTCATATCGCATTTATTTTTGAGTTTTAGTATTTGTTATTTTCCTTCCTCAATTGACCCTCCCCCCCTCCCCTGCCCTCAGAAATTGGGGAACGAAGGGCCTCTGAGTCTTGCCCTTGAGGCAGATCCCATTTATTTTCGATTCTGAGCATTTTTGGTTTTCCCTCCAAAATTGACCCTCCCCCCTCCCTGCCCTCAGAAATTGGGGAACGAAGGGCCTCTGAGCCTTCCCCTTGAGGCAGATCCCATTTATTTTCGATTCTGAGTATTTTTGATTTTCCCTCCAAAATTGACACATCGGAGAGGTAAAGCTAGGTCAACTCACAATGTCATTCTATCGCCGTTTCTCATTTTCATAGACTGACGTTGTTTCAAATTTATAACAAATTACCTGAGTTAACAACCCCTTCGGGGTTACCTTAACTGTTAATCAGTTTAATCTTTTTTTTCTCCACCTTCATACAATCCAATCACTAATTAGAATCATTCACACTCCTATTATTTAAAACATTAATTAATATCGTTCATAGTGTCCAGTTTGCGAATTCCTTATCCCTTTTTGCAAAAATTTCAAATACTCACTGTCTTTGAAAAAACTAAACCAGAGTATACCCACCAAACCAGACTATACCCACCAAACCAGATTATACCCACCAAACCAGCCATGGGTTTTTCTTGTGCAATTCCAATGTATATTTTCATGTGTATTTGAAAACAACAGCAATTTCAATGTATATTTTCATGTATATTTGAAAGTAATTGATAGGATACTACTAATATAGCATTAAAAAACAATTAGTTTTTGGGATATTTCCCCAAAAATGGGATCCTCATACGACTCAAAACTTTTTTCTTATAATAGGCTCAAAACCAATTCGTCAGTTGGTTGGGCCAAGAGGACACGAATAGAGGACTTCCACGCTGTTTGAAAGTTACACCTGTTAGTTTTGGGGTCAAGGGGACGCCTCCATAAAAGGGAGGGATGCCCCGGAGAAAGGACTGCAAGTTCAGAAAATCATCCATTGTCTGCATATATTATTTGTTTTAGGGAAGTATATGCACACTTTTTCGGGGGGAGTGTGTGGATTCTCTATGGGGGAAATCTGTTGATAGGAGGGTAGTTTTAGAGAGCTGAACTTTCCAGAGGAAATTTTACACAGGGGAATTTGCCGGAATTTATATACAAAATGTGTTGTATTTTTCTTACTTACTCTTTGGAGAATTAATTTTACATGTGGAGACAGTTTTTTTTTGGAAGGGGGGGGGGGGGTGGAGGCTTGGCGATTGGGGAATTTTTGGAACTAATTCTTTAATTATTGATTTTCATTCTTGAGTTCTCATGAGCATGTTTTTCATTAACGTGTAATTTTTTCATCCTACTTATTTTTATAAAAGAAAAAGAGTCAAAACTTTGCATTTACTCATTTTATTTTTATGAAAATCAAGAATCAACTCCTTAGGTTTATCCTTGGCTTCTTTTTTCCTAACAACTTTTACGCTAAATGTTAATTTATTCATCGTAGGCGTATTTCTATAAGATATTTAAAGGATATTCAATTACTTAATTTTAAAAAAAGCGTGTACAAAATATATACATTTAATTTTTAATTCATAACGAAAATTTTGTTATATTATATCATGGAAGTTTGATACACCATCGCTGCTATGGTGCGCATATTTTTCAAAGCGAGCCATAATTTTCCACGCCATCTGCTTTTTTTCGATTCCACGTCTACTGTTTTCGAAGTAAAGGTCGGCATAAATAGCTGGCACACTTATTTATCCTTTGCTTCGGTTTAACTCCTCTAGGGATTTCCTATAAACCCAGCACAACTCTTATAGAGATTCCCTATAGACCCAGTGTAAGCTCGGATAACGACCTTCAGATAGCTTGAAAGTGTTTGAAAAGTGTGATGCGAAAAAAATGGCGTTATCTTCGTTTGTGTTCTATGAGCCTGATGAAATACAATGATCCCTGATTAAAAAAGTATTACAGTATCTCGTAAAATCAAAGAACTAGCGTAAAATTTGATTTGTTTTTGTTTCAAGCAGTCCCTTTCTATTCCGTCCACCCGTTCCAGCGTTTCCGAATGACTTCTTTTTACTCTGTTATTTTCAGAAATCCACCGTAACAAATGAATGACCTTAAGGAGCGGAAAGAACACAATGACAGCCTGTATTGACACTCTGGTTTTGTTCCAAAAACTGTCTCAGAAGATAAATTTCAGTACCTACTCACTGATTGCATGAGAGCCTTTCGCATGGGAAATGCCAGATCTCCCGCTGTTATTGAGATAGAGCATATTAAGATTGAACATTACATACCCTTGCCTCCTTGGTGTTACAAATTTCAGGACTACGGACGTACTTCTACCGCCTATAAAGCTCCTGTTCACAGTTCCCGCTGTGGGCAGTATTAGAATTTGTGCAACCATGATTCCACCTGCCAAAACGGGGTCAAGTGTGCCCTTTGAACTCAAACTGATCACCCATGCGAGAATCGTAAGTGCTCTGCAGCACAGAAGCTTTTGGATCCGACTAAATGAGTTGTGGTTTCAGTTTAACGTCATTAAATATTAGTGGAGAAGTAAATTTGAAGTTTCTATTTATTTAAACACTTTGTGAAACTAAGGAAATGATATATCTGCAAGAGCAACTGCTTACTATGGATAGCCTTAAGTCTATTTTAAATTGACTGTTACGACGGTATAATGCATAACCTGTGCAGCAAAACCTAATGCTGCCAAAGAATGAAAACAATTCCTATTCTTGTGTTGCATCATTGCGTGGACATCTAGACTGTGTTATTTGGATTATTTATAAGGGAAGCCTCGGAGGAAAAATCGGCAAACCAAGTAAAAAAAAAACAACCTGTGCTTTACGATAAAAAGCTCCCTGAACAAACTAAACCAGAATAAGCCGCATCAGGGGATCAGTCTGTGACATTACCAACGAGGAATTCAGCAAAAGTATGACTGCTAACACCAACTATAATATTGATTTGTAAATTAGTTTCTAATTTGCTCTTGCATGCTGATGTGTTAACAACATCAATCGAAAGTGGCGTCGATCCAAGAAAATATAAATGTAGATGGAATGAAATTTTTCAATTCTAGGAGAGCGTGGACAAATTTATATTTTTTTTTTTAGTTTTGCGATAAAATACCAAAATATGCATTTTCAATTAAAATATGCTTCCCCCCCCCCCCAAAAAAAGGTATTTTCTGTATGTAGCTCGGAGAGCCGGCAACAAATCTAGGAGGTACATGCTGTACCACTCTAATTGACGCCAATGTCAGCCGATCAAAGTTATTTCTTCCGTTTGTTAAGCTATTTGAAGAATTGAACCCCCAGTTAAACAAGAAGTTTATCATAGGAAGTTGAAAGAAAACTCTATTGGTGAACAAATGAAAGAAAATGTAATCTACCGAAAATTTAATAAAAGAAATAGAAACAGAAGCATTAGTAATGTATCCAGTATGGATGCCTCTCGTGCTGACGTGAAAGACAAGCACAACTTGATCCCAGCGCAGACACAACACATTGTAGCGACGCGTTAATGTGGAAGAGGCTTTAACCTACTAAGCATGGACACTGAGTGGTGTCAACTGGGGAAGGGATCATTTTTCCCCTTCCTGCTATAATTAAAAAACTGCCTGTTTTTGGTATTTTCATTAAAAATTGCCCTTTTTGGTAATTTTGTTGACAATAATTGAAAAACAGCAAGATTGCCCCCTCGATTTTGATGAATACATTTTGATCCCCCCCCCCAGAGAGTCTAGTAAAGTTACATCACTCTTGAAATTTCGAATACCACTTACTGCCATGCCTCTAAACATTATGGTTAGAGCCGATTTAGTAGTTCGTCTATGGAATGATCCATTGCCAGAGCCTATTCGGGACTCTGAATATTCTGAGACACTTAGGATACAAAACGCTGTCTTTGCCTCAGTTCGCATGCGTACTCTTTGTCGTAACTCTGGTTCCGAAGTGATCTTTGGTAAAGCATGCTAAGCTCCCATGCCGCAGGCTTTGACAAATAAGCCTGGTAATCACATTGCCTGGTGATTTGAACTGCATTCTTTTCGAATATTCTGAGGCACTCAGAATGCAAAACGGTGTCTTTGCCTCAGTTTACATGCGTACTCTTGTTGTAACTATGGTTCCGAACTGATCTTTGGTAAAGCATTTTAAGCTCCCATGCCGCGGGCTTTGTTAAAGAAGCATGGTAATCATATTGGCTGGTGTTTTGAACTGCAATCTTTTCGATGACTCTAGTAATCCAACAGTTATTTTCTGTAGTATTTGCCCACAACTTGTTAAAATAAAAAGTGAGCTTAGCTTCACGTACATCAATAGGGAGCACGTATTTTCTTGACTTCATGTGCTGCCTCCCTGAAAAACCACCAAACTCGGAAAGCCCTGTTATTAGTAGGTTCTAAGGTACTTTTCGTGACATTAAACGTCTAAAATACAATAAACATCAAAATCAAAAATTTTAGAAACAGTATGAGAGAAAACATGGAAATTCTGCTTAGGTTGTCGAAGGGATATTATGAGGTTCTATCAGTATTCGAAGTATTTAAATTTGTAAAAAGTTAAGCTTCGAGGCTAGGGCCTTTTACTTTGACAAAATGAAGGGAATTCCCAGAATCAAAACTTCAAAATAGAAAAAGTTTGTTCCTGGAGGAGTGAAGTTTGTTCCTGGGAAACCAGCGTAAGTTCCAGTTATTAGAAAATCAACAATGGTCTATCCACGTTAGAAAGAATTCTAACTTGTCTAGAAAAGACATTCCTATAGCATATCAAAAGTATTTGATGCACCATGATAACTTTTGAAATCATAGGGAGGGCAATAGCGCTGCCTAAATAAAGAGCGATATGGGCACAAAGTATTGTTTTTATTATTTTTATACCAGGGCACTTCTTATAGAAGGAGTTGTTGTAGAAACTTTGAAAAGGGGACTCATTCAATTAGAAATTGAATCGGCTAGCACCCTTTTAAATAGTCGAAAGCAATTGGAGGGCCCCCCACCCCTTCCACGTCCATCGTTTCCCCAAACACATCAAGTCAAAACTTTGAGATGGTGATCTTGTTCGGCTTAGTTAAAAGGTCTGGAATTTATGTCTTTGAGGATGATAACCCCCTCCCCCACAGCCCTCAAGGCAAGGGTTATAAGTTATGCCCTGGGGGCATATAAGGTTTTTTATAAGAAATGGTGGTCATATAAGTGACGGAGGGCCCTTATTGTGTTGGTAATCAGAAATTCGAGTGCCCTTTTTAAGAGTCAAAGCGATCGGAGGGCAAGCAACCCCTCCCCCTCCGCGCCCATCATTCCCCCAAATACATCCAATCAAAATTTTGATACAACCATTTTTTTCAGCCTAGTTAAAAGGTCCAGAAATTATTTATTTGAGGATGAACCCCCCCCCCCCGCCCGCCACAGCCTTGGGGTATGTAAGATCTAATAGAAATGGTGGTTATATAAGCTTCGAATGCGGCTTATTAGACTGATAATCAGAAGTTCTAGTGCCCTTCAAGGTGACCAAAGGATAGCTACTCGCCCCCCCCCCCCACACACACACCCATCATTGCCCAAAAACATCCAATAAAATTTTTGAGACAGCCATTTTGTTCAGTGTAGTTGAAAGATCCAGTAATCGTGTATTTAAAAATGACAACCCCCCAGAGCCCTCAGGACAAGGGTTATAAGCTATGCCCCGGGATGGTATAAGGTTTAAATGGAAAGGGTGGTGGTAAAAACTTCGAAAAGGGGGTCATTAGATTGGAAATCAGAAATTATAGTGCCATTTTTAAGCGTCAAAATGATCAGAGGGCAACTACCCCCCCCCCCTTACGGTCTATTTTCCCCATATATATGCGATGGAGATTTGAGATAATTTTGTGTTCAAAAGCAGTCCAAAGATCACGTAACAGACCTTTGGGGTTGACACAACCCCCCAGAGTCTGAGCGCCAGGGTCGTAAGCTATGCTCCGGGGGCATATAAGCTTTTTATGGAAGATGTAGTTGATTGAACTTTAGAGGAAGCTCATTTGACTGGAAATGTATAGCTCTACTTCCCATATAAGAGTCAAAATTGATTTAGGGCAACTATCCTCCCCCCTTCCTGATACCCTGTTTTCTACAACAGCATCCAATCCAAATTGTAAGATTTTTTGTTCACAACAATCCAAAGAGCATATAACAATGGCTTCAGGGTGGAAACAATCCTCCAGATCCCAGGAGCAAGGGTTGTAATTTATGCCCCCACCATGTAAGGTTTTTATGGAACGGATGGTCGTATAAACTTTGGATCGTATGGGGCCCATCCGATTGGAATTCGGAAAGTCTATTGCCTTTTTTAAAATTCAAAAGTCAATGGAGGGCAACCAGCTCTTCCCCTACAAGCTTATCATTCACCAAAACACATCCAATCAAAATTTTAAGAGAAATATTTTGTTCAACATTATTGAAAGATCCAGTAATTATATCTTTGGGGATTTCAAACCCCCCACAGTTCTCAGGTTAAGGCCTGTAAGCTGTGCAATTCGTTCATTGCTTACACAAAGTGTATGTCACCGAGAAAGGTACGCTTGTTTCAACTTCATTTTCCCAAAAAAAAAACGAAGGAGAAACAGGCGAACCTTTCAGAGAATGTTAAGGAGAGTGCTGAACAAACTCAGAGCACGTTATGCGTATACGGATTGTCAAAAGGGCGTAACTCCTGAATAACTGAGTATATTAATTAGGAACTTTTAGGAAATGATAAAGGAGATGATCAAAAAGGGAATATTTTTATGCTACCTATGTAACTAAGATTACCACTACTACTACCACACTGCTTCATTTACAATATTGAGGAAAATTTGAACTAAATCAAAAGACGTTATGTGTATGCACATTGTCAAAAGAACGTATCTCAAGAATTGAAACACGCTCAAGAATTCTCAAATATATGTCTCAAGGATTTCCATTTAAGAAAATTTTAAATATTTTTCAAAACGTATATATTTTAGATTTGAATGCATATAATTGATAACAGAAGTGACCAAATTGTGGATTCCGTTACACATATAGTAGGATTCCCGTGACACCCTGGAAGACACGCCCCAGGATTCCCGTGACACCCTGGAAGACACGCCCCTGTATTGCCGGGACACCGGGGAAGACACGCCCCTGCAATACGAACGGTCTCTGTTTTAAACGGCCAGCAGGTGTGGCGTTACGCAATAGCGGATGACGCAATCTTGTGTGACTTTGCTTCAGTATTAAAAAACCAGTGAAGGCCCCTTTACCCCATGATTCTTCTTTAAAAACCTAAGGGTGTAGGGGGAAAACCTTCAGAGGGTTCCTTTACTCCAGGATTTCCAAGATTGTTCTCTTAAAAAAATCTCCAGGGCTTCGTCACTTCAGGAATTTCCTTAAAAACCTTCAGAGGCTCCCGTTATTCTAGAATTTCTAACATTGTTCTTAAAAAAACCTCTAGGGCTTCTTTATTTCAGGAATTTCCTGAAAAACCTTCAGGAGCGCTCCTTTACCCAAAGATTCTCCTTTAAAAACCTTTGAAGCCTCCTTAACACCACGCTTCTCCTTAAAAACGTGTGAGGGATCCAGTACTCCCAAGAATTTCCTTAAAAACCTTCTTTTCTCTTTAAAATCCTACATTACATAAGATTCTCCTTTAAAAAACTACATTACCTAGAATTTACTTTTAAAAACCTTATTTCTCTTTAAAAAGCCTATATTACCTAATATCCCCCCTTTGAAACCCGTGAAGGCTCCTTAACTTCCAGGGATTTCCTTAAAAACCTTTTTTTCCTTCTAAAAACCTATGTTAGCCTAGGATTTCCCAATATAAAGTCAACTATTTTTACGTGAACACAATTCTCTGCCATTTTCCAGACAGTAAGTATGGATTTTTATCAAACAATGAATTCTTGGAATTTCATTTCCCCCTCGTTTATTCCTGGAAAAACATCTGCTATCATTCTAAGCAAAAGCCCAATATACAGACGTGCATTCTATGTGAACAAAATTTTCAGCAATTTTCCAGACACCAAGTATAGATTTCTATCGGGCAGTGAAACCCCCTGTTAATTCTTGGAAACACGCCTGTCTTCTGTTCTAAATGGAAACCACAGCGTTCCCCTGGGCGCAATGGACTGTAAATAGAAACTAGAAAGGGGATTTTCCATCAGTAGTGCATAAGATTCTGAAAGTGTCATGCCTCAGCTAAAAAAAATGGAAGCTTCTAGAAAGCTTGAAAAGGATATGGCCAGTTACCAAGAGGCCTCTTTCTATTTTAGATAAACCTCCATGAAAAAGTTTCATTTCTATTAGAACTTTCTAGTCTGTTATTTCAAAAGCAACTTCAAGCAAGCTGATAAACAGCATAGGCCTCTTTTTCTAAAACCCTTTCTCTCACCATTAAGATGAGCATACTCGAATCTTAGCTAATATCACCCCCTTATATTAGATAAACAGCTAAAACCCAATCCCCCTCCCCCATAAAGTACTTTTACAGTAGATAAATTAACCTTATTTATCGTGTTTATATACATGCTTTTTTCCCGTATCAAAATGTGTTGTACCTTTTGCTGTTCAAAAGGCACTTTATTACCAAGCTGACTGCTGGATTTAAATTCCATAGCATCACCTGGAAACATCACCTGGAAAGCACTGTTTGAGGAGGGGGAACTATTAAAATCATCACTTTTTTGTGCTTGAATGAGTCGACTTAGCGATTTGGGGAAGAAGCTATAAGAATCTAAAAAACGGATTTTATTCAAATATGTTTTATCATGTTCAACAGTGGACCATTTGAATTCTAAGACAAGCAACTTCACAAATAAGAAAATGTATGATGGTATATAAAAAAGAACCATCTACTCATGCACCATCTACCACTTCACATTTCTGCAAACGTGCCAACGCTGGTAATATGAATTTAAAATCGTAGTTGAAATTGTGCATGTAAACCGGCAGAAAGCATTGCTGCCTAACATTTTAACTACAAGATTTATACGCAACCCCCCGAAAGTTACTTTCCCCGATAGAATAGGATTACTTAAATGATCATGATTGTGGACTTTCGCATCAACACTACCCTGAAGAAATTTTTTCTCACACACCCAACACATTTTTTATTCTTAATGGCCAACTCGTCTTCTGGTGATAGAGTCATCGGATAATTTGTGTTGCGCAGCCGTGAACTTGACTTATTAGCAGTTGCACAGCCGTGAAATTGACTTATTAGCTGTTTTAATAAGTGCAGCCATAGCTGCGCCTACACAATCTTTCCCACCCAATGTCTCAAATACATCTACCAATTTCATGGTATTACTCGAGTCTCTTTGCCCTTGGGCAAGAGAGACGGCAATTGCTTCGTGTTCTTTAACAAGATTCAAATTTGATGGTTCACACACGTTCATGAGTTTGGCTTCGGTGTCTAATATCACCTTGTCGCTCTGCAAAAATGAATTTTGAGAGTTTTTAAACCACAAGGTGGCATCATTCCCCAAAACAATCTCAACAGATTGGTATCCATGACGCTTGCAGTGTCTCAAGTGACATTTCAATTTTAATTCTGAAAGGATAGCTGAAAGACACATTGGACAGCAATAGCGTGAAGTGTACTTCTTGCTCTGACTTAAAACCCGGCTAATTTCTGAAAAAGGAAAGAAATGTCCAGTTGAATCAGGATCTTTGAAAGGGTCGAAGAGAAGCCATAGTCATTGTTTCACTGATTCAATGGACGGAGACTTCTGAATATATTAAACCCTTTTTGCCTTTAAGTTCCCCCTCTTCATGTTCTGTATCGTACTGAAACCCCAACCCTTAAATGCTCATTCACCGTCTCAAAAATGTCAATCAATTTAATTGTCACGGGATATTGCTCCTTTAAACAACTAAAATCAACTTTAGGAAACTCTGCCCCCTCCCCGCCCCCTATAACTGCCAAACCGTCACAAAATATCTTACAAATACCCTGATTTGCATCGGGTTTATTGCCCATGGCAAGGACTGAATACTTGAAGCACTCTAAGCCCGTATTGACGAAAGCGTAGTACAACCCCACAAGCCCACAAATCTGCATTATATTTTTTAAACTCCCACCTCCCATCTCTTAAAAAAATTACTTTTAAAATTGTGTTACATTTACTTCTAAATTTTCAATAAATAAATCACTGCCGAGCCTCTATTTTCATCATGACTCTCCACCCTATTAAAAATATTACCAACCCAATCAGGAAAAAACATCCTCAAAATTGTGCAAGTCCGGATAAAGTGCCCGCATCACCATTTGCAGGTCAGGTGAGTAAAAAACACCCGTCTTTTCTTCAATCGATGCCATTTTACTGTCTCGTCCTCCCGCCTCCGAAATGTGGTTTTGAAGAAGTGCCAGAATCTTGCTGACATATGAGTGCGTTATGTCCACCCGATCCGTATGTAAGAGTGTTAAATGGATCTCCAAGCTCAGCCCTAAAAACTTAAATGGTGCGCAGGCGGTATTGGCTAATAACAACTCGGGTAAAACTGAAACAAATCGGGTAAAACTGGGGGTGAGCCGGCACAACTTTGTTCGCTATATCACTGTGAGGGGTGGGTGCCTTTAGAACCCTCTCGGCCTAGCTTGATGGTAGTTGTTCTAACAAACAATCTAAAAATTCGGTATCAAGGCCGAGATCCCTCACTATATAGTCTAAAACAAAGCTGGGGGACTCTATACTAAACGGGCTTACCCCCGAACTTGAAACCCCGTCACGTTTACTTTCTAATGCACATACATTATCACGGAAATACGATTATGTTAGTGGGTTCTCATTAGAGGGCCCTGGTGTCGCTATGTGCACCTAGAAAATAATAAGAGCTTATTAGCTCATTGGAACACTCTAGCCTTTGAAAAGAGAACAGAACAGTTAAGAATGAGATTGAATGACCTCACTAGTACGTAATGGGCAGTTTGACCCTCCCAACGTTTTATGTCCATACTACTGGCTATAAATTTAATTATCATACATTGGCCTCCAAAAGCCCCCTCCCTCATTCGGATGTATTTAGAGCATACTTGCGTCAATAGGTGTAATGAACTTTCATAGACCTTGAGTCCGCACTACTAGCTATACATTTAATGAAGAAAAATTATCAGGTATGTTTTCAAGAGTATTAGAAAACCTACTAAGGAGGTGTTGCTGTCAGGATAAAACCAGCCAGTATGTCTTCAATCCACGCCGGGATTTCATAACAGTCAACCTAGAAAAAGAATAAGAAATTTTTACTCCTTGATGCATTTTATGATTTTTGGCTGTGAAAAAGGAATGTTAATCTAACTGACCAAGGGCTCTTTATTATGTGAAAAGCCTTCATATTAATGGGATCAGTTCCCATTATTATGCTGAAAAGGAATATATATATAGCCTTGATAAATATCAAAGAATTTTACTTACAGCTTCGCCTTACGTAGATGGACCAGCAGCTTGACGGGGGGCCGCGTCATGGTCGTGCGCAGGCCGCACAGATGGACCAACAGCTTGACTGGACCGGCGTCAAGGCCTTCCGCTGGCAGCGCAGATGGGTCTGCAGCTCGACTGATGGTCGAAGGGGCAGCATACCTTATGACCATTGGTCTTGTGACTTTTACGGGGTTTGCTTCGTACCCTCCCGCCCTTTTCGCTGGTGGAGGCAACTCAGGAGTTTCCCTTGAAAAGAAACAAAATTTTAGTTTTTTTCACGAAAAAAATGCATCCTATGGAGATTAACCTCAAGAACTAGTCCCATTGCCACCCTACCCACCTTAACGGGGAGCCCATACATAACACAAATTCTGTAATGATACAGGAGTACGGAGGGTAAAAGATGCATAACTCCTTTGCTCTAGGAGGAATTTAATCATTAATAGGGATTGTCCTCATGCGTATCATCATAATTCATGTAATAAAAAGTTTTCCAAATAAATTGCGCCTAATTTCAACATGTTCCCTTCTTAAATCTAACTTGAATAACTCATCCCCATTGTCTTCACCCCCTCAAATGGCTTGCTTACTTTCACCTTTCTTTATTATTGTTAGATCCCATAGTTTTCAGAGGGCACGAGGATAAAACTTTTTCCAAGAATGATATAAAATTCAACTAACCAAAAATAGAATCAATATTCTAGGTATGTGGAGGCCTGTTATGTAGAGAATACGAGGGAAAAATGAAATATTTCGACAGAAAACTATTCTGAATGATTATTTCATATCCTAAGTGTTTTTTTCGGCAATTAAATTTGCTTTTTATTCTCTCTGTAATAAGCAATAGTAAAAAAAGAAAACAGTCTATTCTTCACACTTGAGCCATAAATGTTTCATCTAAGACCGGTTAAATGTACTAAGCGATTCGTTCTAAAAAAAAAGAATTCAAGTTTAATAGGCAATGTATAATAAAATTATATGGCTTCCCAGGGCCGTTCTGTAGACGCATCCCATTTTCTAAGCCTAAGGTCGTTCCAATATAGCTAGAAACTACCTAAATTAGAATTTTTTGGGGAATTTAGGAAGAAATACGTAAATTAGAATACTCTAGAGGAAAAAGGCCAGACAATCACTAAAATTCAGGGTTACAACTAGGGGGAGGGGGCTTATTATTGTGAAAAGGATACGGGTCCTATTCACCACTCTAAAACATTCAATCAATTAGCCCTAAAATTTAGCAAAAATATATATGTTTTTTCCTTTTGAATGTTTGCTCCTATTTCCATAATTGGAATTTAGCAGATAATAAGTGCCCCCTTTTCACAATTAACTTCATATGGAACATGATACTTGGTCACGGTAAATATGGTCTAACCTGAAATACACTCTACGCACAATGGATAATATTTAACCTGGCTTAGACTCATCTGTCGGCATAGTGATAAGACACCTTTTTCATAATGGGAATTTAGCAGACAATAACTGCCCCCTTTTCACGATAAACTAAGGAGTAATAACTTACGTTAACCTCTTAAAATGAAATTAGTCATATTCTGAATATACAAATAGGCTATTTCTTCTCACAAATCAAAGATTTATTTTAGGAAAAACAAGCCAATCAATTTGGTTTAGAAAAATATTTCTAAATTACGAATCGTTCGTAATATCAGACCATCCAAAATTAGCAGGTGCTAAGAATCCCCCTCCTTTGTAATAGCAACTGTCCGATGGAAAATACGGCTTTACGCCATTAATGGTTTAACCTGGCAAAGCTGTTACAGAATTTAAATCCAGCTGTCAGCTCGGTAATAAAGTGCCATTTGAATAGCGAAAGGTACAACACAATTCCATACGGAAAAAAGTATGTTTTTTAACACGATAAATAAGGTTAATTTATCTGCGGTAAAAGTACTTCATGGAGGAAGGTGATGGGGTTTTAGCTGTTATCTAATATAAGGAGGTTATACTAGCTAAAATTCAAGTATGCTCATTTGAATGGTGGGGGGGGGGTAGAAAAAGAGGCTTATGTTGTTTATCAGGTTGCTTGAAGGTGCTTTAGAAATAACCGACCAGAAAGTTCTAACAGTAATAAAAACCTTTATGGAGGTTTATCTAATATAGAAAGAGGCTTATCTCTTGGTATCTCTTGGCCATGTCCTTTTCAAAATTTCTAGAAGCTTCCATTTTTTAAAGTTTTTCCATTTTTCCATTTTTTTAAAGTATGCAATACTGCTGGACAATCCCCTTTCTAGTGCCTATTTATAGTCCACTGCACACAGAGGGGCGCTTTGGTTTCCAGTTAGAAGAGAAGGCAGGTGTGTTTCCCAGAAATAACCAAAAATTATATTTCCAAATTTCCAAAAATCCCCAAAAATTAGTTTGATAGAAATCGATACTTGGTGTCTGGAAAATGGTGGACAATTTTGCTCACATGAAATGGCCGTCTGTATATTGGACTTCCGGTTAGAAGTGGGCAGGTGTTTTTCCAGGAATTAACGAGAAGGAAATAAATTTCCAAGAAGTGATTTTTCGATAGAAACCTATAGGTACCGTCTAGAAAGTGGCTGAAAATTGTGTTGACATAAAAATAGCCGTCTGTATATTGGGGAGTCTTTAGAGGAAAAAGAAGGATTTTAAGGAAAGTTCTGCGGTTAAGGAGCCCTCAGGGGTTTTTAAATAGGGATCTTAGGTAATGTTGGTTTTTAAAGAGAAAGAAGGTTTTTAAGGGGAAATTCTAGATAAAGCAGGTTTTAAAAGGTGAATATTATGTAATGTAGGATTTTAAAGAGAAAAGAAGGCTTTTGAAAGAAGAATCCTGGAGTAAGAAACCCTCTGAAGGCTTTCTTCCTACACCCTTAGGTTTTTTGCCATAGCATAGCAACCAAAAGTAAACATTCCCAAACATCTGCTGGCTCCCGTGGAATGACTGGCACCGGTCGTATTGCAGGTCAATTTAAAAGCAGGGTCCCTTGGGGATCTGGGATATTGGTCCCGTGGAATCCGGGGTGTTGGTCCCGTAGAAGGAATCGAGCCAATACTACCGATAACTTAAATTCAGATTAATACAATTTGAACTTAAAAATTTAAATATATTTTTGTTCTCTGTTCTCTAGCTATCCTCTCTTTCTGTCTTTCTTGTCTATCTTTCTGTCTTTCTTGTCTATCTTTCTCTCTTTCTCTCTCCATGAAATTTAATAGTTGTTGTGTCATATCTATTTGAGTGCTTTTTCGCGAGCTCCTGCTGGATCTCGATTCAACACTGTTCCTTCTACTAGGACTACTTTGATTCCGTCTGTCATTATTTCAGTAGAACCCCCTTATTGACTCCGATCCCTCAACCCTGCCGCCATCTACAATTGAGTCTAACGGTACCTAACCGCATAGACAATGTTATTGACTCGTGAAGGGACTCCATATATGGGCATAGAATCCCTAGGGAGAACACATGTGCTGTCAGTCCGAACGAACACCATATATGGGCATAGCCTCCCTAGGGGAAATGAATTTCCGAGAAATTGATTGCGTAATCGAAGGGGAAGTGAATTTCTGAGAAATTGATTTGTTGGTTCCAAGAGAATTGTTTCCGGGCGAAGTTTATTAATGTCTTTGGTGTTCATCCAGGAGAATTGTTTCCGGGCGAAGTTTATTAATGTCTGACGGATGATGTCAAGGTTGATTGATTTGTCACGAAAGGGGAATTAATTTGTTGTTTCTAAGGGGAATTATTGATCTACGAAAGGGGAATTAATTTGTTGTTTCTAAGGGAAATTATTGATTCCCGAAAGGGGAATAAATTTGTTGTTTCTAAGGAGAATTATTGATTCAAGAAAGGGGAATTAATTTGTTGTTTCTAAGGGGAAGGTGGGGAAGAGATATATTGATCTATGACTCTAGAGGGGAAATGGATTTCCAAGAAATTGATTGCGTAACCTAACCTAACCTCATGAGCACATGAAGGGACTCCATATATGGGCATAGAATCCCTCGGGGGAAGAGGATTTCCGAGAAATTGATTGCGTAATCGAAGGGAGAGAATTCCCGATAAATTGATTACATAATCGGTAGAACCCTATCAGGAGCTCGTGACGGGAATCCATTTATTGGCATAGAATGACATAATCGATTAGGACAAATGGAATTCTGAGAAATTGATTACATAATCGGTAGAACCCTATCAGGAGATCGTGACGGGGGTCCATATATGGACGTAGAATGACGTAATCGACTAGGACAAATGGATTTCTAAGAAATTGATTACATAATCGATAGAACCCTACCAGTAGGTCTTGACGGGACTCCATATATGGGCATATAATGACGTAATCGACTAGGACAGTTGGATTTCTGAGAAATTGATTACATAATCGGTAGAACCCTATCAGGAGGTCCTGACGGGGGTCCATATATGGGCATAGAATAACGTAATCGACTAGGACAGTTGGAATATTTCAGTAGTGGTTTGTCGTGGTTTACCATTTCACAGTTACATTCTCTTGATTTTTCAAAGTTCATTTTCGTTTTCTTTCGTTGAAATGCAAGAGTTGGATTATTTCAGTAGTGTTATGTCGTGGTTTACCTTGTCACAGTTACATTCTCTTGATTTTTCAAAGTTCATTTTGGATTTCTTTCGTTGAAATGCAAGAGTTGGAATATTTCAATAGTGTTTTGTCGTGGTTTACCTTGTCACAGTTACATTCTCATGATTTTTCGAAGTCAATTTTGGATTTCTTTCATGAAATGCAAGAGTTGGAATATTTCAGCAGTTTTCTTTCATGGTTTACCTTGTCACAGTTACATTCTCTTAATTTTTCAAAGCTCATTTTGAATTTCTTTCATTCAAACGCAAGAGATGGAATGTTTCAGTAGTGTTTTGTCGTGGTTTACCTTGTCATAGTTACATTCTCATGATATTTTAAAGTCCATTTTGGATTTCTTTCGTTGAAATTTAATAGTTGGAATATATCAGTAGTATTCTGTTGTGGTCTACCTTGTCGCATTTAAATTCTCATGATTTTACAAACTTCATTTTGTATTTCTTTAGTTTATATTTGATAGTTGAAATAATTCAGCAGGTTTTTGTTGTGGTCTACCTAGTCACAGTTTGATCCTCTTAATTTTACAAAGTTCAATTTGAATGTTTTTCATTGAAACGCTAGAGTTGGAATATTTCAGTTGTGTTTTGACAAGATTTACTATGACAAAATTACATTCTCTTTGATTTTCAAATTCATTATGGATTCCTTTCGTTGAAATTGGTTTTGTTATGCTTTACTTTGACACAGTTACATTTTCTTGATTTTTCAAATTTCATTGCGATTTCTTTCTTTGAAATTCAAGAGTTGGAATATTTCAGTAGTGTTTTGTTGTGGTTTACCTTGTCACAGTTACATTCTCTTGATTATTCAAAGTTCATTTTGGAATTTCTTTCGTTGAAATGCAAGAGTTGGAATATTTCAGTAGTGTTTTTCCATAGTTTACCTTGTCACACTTACATTCTCTTAATTTTTCAAAGCTCATTTTGGATTTCTTTCATTGAAATGCAAGAGTTAGAATATTTCAGTAGTGTTTTGTTGTGATTTACCTTGTCACAGCTACATTCTCTTGATTTCTCAAAGTTCATTTTGGATTTCTTTAATTGAAATTCAGGATTTGGAATATTTCAGTAGTGTTTTGTCATGGTTCACCTTGTCGCTGTTACATTCTCTTGATTTTTCAAAGTTCATTTTGAATTTATTTCATTGAAATGCAAGAGTTGGAATATTTCAGTTGTGTTTTGTCGTGGTCTACCTTATCACAGTTACATTCTTTTGATTTTTCAAAATTCATTTTGGATTTCTTTCATTGAAATGCAAGAGTTGGAATATTTCAGTAGTGTTTTGTTGTGGTTTACCTAGTCACAGTTAGATTCTCTTAATTTTTCAAAGTTTATTTTGAATTTCTTTCATTGAAATGCAAGAGTTGGAATATTTCAGTAGTGTTTTGTTTACCTTGTCACAGTTAGATTCTCTTAATTTTTCAAAGTTCATTTTGAATTTCTTTCATTGAAATGCAAGAGTTGGAATATTTCAGTAGTGTTTTGTCATGGTTTACCATGTCACAGTTACATTCTCTTGATTTTTCAAAGTTCATTATGGATTTCTTTCGCTGAAATGTGTTTTGTTATGCTTTACCTTGACACAGTTACATTTTCTTGATTTTTCAATGTTTATTGGGATTTCTTTCGTTGAAATGCAAGAGTTGGAACATTTCAGTAGTGTTTTGTCGTTGTTTACCTTGTCAGAGTTACATTCTCTTGATTTTTCAAAGTTCATTATGGAATTCTTTTTTTATTAAAGTGTAAGAGTCAGGTTAGGTTAGGCTTTTTGAAGAAGCGCAAAATATTCAAGTTCTATTCTGAATTTTCTTAAAGAAAAGAAAAAAGCTATTGTCCAATTCTAATTTTAACCAAAGAAAATAGCAAATCTCCGACCTTTTAATAAACATTCTAAGCATTTGACATTCTAACATATCCTAAAATAATGGAAATATAACAAAGTAATGTATAATATATTTTTAATGAAATAACAACATATAGCATATTAACACAAAAATATGTGTCATATATTATAATTAATTATTAACATCATTGAGAAGATTCGTACATTTTGAATCAGTTCCATACAATAATTTATCATATTCTCTTTCGATTCTATAGTTACTCTCTTCTCTTAGTTCATAACCAGTAGAATAATCATTAATCCATTTTGAGTCATACACAATTTTTACCGGTGTGTCACCTACAGGCTCAAACTGTATTTCTTCTTTAGTATAATCAGATTCAATGACTGCATGATGTCTAGGAGTATTAATACTCACGTATGCCTCATTCTACATCAATTTATCCTTATAATCATTGATGATTTTGTACTTCAATGCCCTTTTTATTTTTCCAGCGATTTCACTGTCTATTCTCACACTGTGTTTACACAGGTAAAAGTTCTGGCAGGTAGACATGATATGATTTATTACATTAGTGCAGCAGTAGGCCTTTCTTTTCCTTTTTACTTTCATTTGAATAGTAATACCAAAACGATGGGAATAGGATCTATCAATAGGTATCGTGTTACCAGAACCATTAGCAAGAAGATGACCATCTTCATCAACTGTTATTTTTAAGTTGGCATTCTCCTTTAGCACTATCATCTCTGGTGCTCTCACTCTCACATATCCACCTTGAGCAATGTTGAATGATTTCAATAGTCCAAAGAAATTTAGCTTTTCACTAGCCTATGTACGCGCACGTTCATAGGCTAACCTAACCTAACTTAACCTAACCTAATCTAGCCTAACCCAACCTAACCTTATCTAACCTATGGTTTTTTTATTTCTATGTAGTGGGAAAGGGAGGGGGATGGGAAGGAGGGGGCCCGAGGGTCCTTGGGGGGGGGGTGCAGGGGGCTTTTGGGGGGGCTCATGATAAGCTAACCTAATCCAACCTAACTTAAACATGGAGAAATGTTTCTATTTATTTATTAATATTTATTCACATGGCTGTATCAATTATGATATGGTTGGTCATAGACACTATGCTGCTGTCTCAGTGATGCTCTATGGCGGGTTATCGACACTACCTAGTTAAACATAGGTATTAAATCAGTAACCTTCACACTTTGGCAGGATAAACCCCTTTTATCATTCTTAGAAAAAAAGTGAAAATTAATTATTCAGCGAAAACCCGTACACACGATAAAATCATCGTCGTTTTGAATGCCGACATAGATAGTTATTTAAACTATGAGACAAGCATTAATGGAGATTTTATTGGAAATGTATATGTGCATTGTCATGATAGTGAAAAGCTAAATTTCTTTGGACTATCGAACTCATTCAACATTGCCCAAGGTGGATATGCGAAAGTGAGAGCACAGAAGATGATAGTGCTAAAGGAGAATGCCAACTTAAAAATAAAAGTTGATGAAGATGGTCATCTTATTGCTAATGGTTCTGGTAACACGATACCTATCGATAGATCCTATTCCCATCGTTCTGGTATTACTATTCAAATGAAAGCAAAGAGGAAAAGAAAGGCCTACTGCTGCACTAGTGTAATAGATCATATCATGTCTACCTGCCAGAACTGTTACCTGTGTGAAAACAAAGTGATAATAGACAGTTAAATCGCTGGCAAAATAAAAAGGGCATTGGCATACAATATCATCAATGATTATAAAGATAAATTGATGGAAAATGAAGCATAAGTGAGTATTATTACTACTATAGATCATATAGTCAATGAATCAAATAATACTAAAGAAGAAATACAGATTGAGTCAGTAGGTGACACTCCTGTAAAAATTGTATATGACACAAAATGGATGAATGATTATTCTACTGGTTATGAACTAAGAGAAGTGAGTAACTTTAGTATCAAAAGAGAACATGATAAATTATTTTATGGAACAGATTCAAAATGTCCAACGTTGTTCAACGATGTTAATAATGTATAAGAATATCTGAATCATATTTTTATGTTAATATGCTACATGTTGTTATTTCATTAGAAATATATTATACATTACTTTGTTATATTTCCATTATTTTAGGATATGTTAGCATGTCAAACGCTTAGAATGTTTATTAAAAGGTTGGAGATATTTTATTTTCTTTGGAAAAAATTAGAATTGGACTATAGCTTTTTTCTTTTCTTTAAGAAAATTCAGAAGAGAACTTGAACATTTTGAGCTTCTTCAATAAACCTAACCTAACCTGACTCTTACACTTCAATAAAAAAAGAAATCCATAATGAACTTTGAAAAATCAAGAGAATGTAACTGTGACAAGGTAAACAACGACAAAACACTACTGAAATATTCCAACTCTTTCATTTCAACGAAAGTGTTCCAAAATGAACTTTGAAAAATCAAGAGAATGTAACTGTGACAAGGTAAACCACAACAAAACACTACTGAAATATTCCAACTCTTGCATTTCAACGAAAGAAATCCCAATGAACATTGAAAAATCAAGAAAATGTAACTGTGTCAAGGTAAAGCATAACAAAACACATTTCAACGAAAGAAATCCATAATGAACTTTGAAAAATCAAGAGAATGTAACTGTGACATGGTAAACCATGACAAAACACTACTGAAATATTCCAACTCTTGCATTTCAATGAAAGAAATTCAAAATGAACTTTGAAAAATTAAGAGAATCTAACTGTGACAAGGTAAACAAAACACTACTGAAATATTCCAACTCTTGCATTTCAATGAAAAAATTCAAAATGAACTTTGAAAAATTAAGAGAATCTAACTGTAACTAGGTAAACCACAACAAAACACTGCTGGAATATTCCAACTCTTGCATTTCAAAGAAAAAAATCCATAATAAATATTGAAAAATCAAGAGAACATAACTCTGATAAGGTAAACCGTAGAAAAATACAGCTTAAATTTTCCAATTATGTCAGTTAACTGAGATAAATTCAAAATGAACTTCGAAAAATTAAGAGAATCTAACTGTTACAAGGCAAACCATAAGGAAACACTTCTGAAATATTCCAACTCTTGCATTTCAACGAAAGAAATCCCAATGAACATTGAAAAATCAAGAAAATGTAACTATGTCAAGGTAAAGCATTACAAAACACATTTCAACGAAAGAAATCCATAATGAACTTTGAAAAATCAAGAGAATGTAACTGTGACATGGTAAACCATGACAAAACACTACTGAAATATTCCAACTCTTGCATTTCAATGAAAGAAATTCAAAATGAACTTTGAAAAATTAAGAGAATCTAACTGTGACAAGGTAAACAAAACACTACTGAAATATTCCAACTCTTGCATTTCAATGAAAGAAATTCAAAATGAACTTTGAAAAATCAAGAGAATCTAGCTGTTACAAGGTAAACCAAAACTAAACACTACTTAAATAATCCAACCCTGCATTTCCGCGAAATAAATCTTAAATGAAATTTGAAAACACAAGAGAATGTAAGTATGAGAAGGCAAACTACAAGGAAACACAACTTAAATAATTCCACTATTGTATTTCAACGAAATAAATTTCAACATGAACTTTGAAAAATCAAGAGAATGTAACTGTGACAAGGTAAACCACAACAAAACACTACTGAAATATTCCAACTCTTGAATTTCAACGAAAGAAATTCCAATGAGAATTGAAAAGTTAAGAAAATGTAACTGTGTCGAAGTAAAGCATAACAAAACAAATTTCAACGAAAGAAATTCATAACGAATATGAAAAATTAAAGAGAATGTAACTGTGACATGGTTAACCTTGACAAAACACTACTGAAATATTTCAACTCTTGCATTTCAATGAAAGAAATTCAAAATGAACTTTGAAAAATTAAGTGAATGTAACTGTGACAAGGTAAACCACGACAAAACACTACTGAAATATTCCAACTCTTGCATTTCAATGAAAGAAATTCAAAATGAATTTTGAAAAATTAAGAGAATGTAACTGTGACAAGGAAAACCACAACAAAACACTACTGAAATATTCCAGCTCTTGCATTTCAATGAAAGAAATCCAAAATGAACTTTAAACAATCATTATAATGTATTTGTGAAAATGTAAGCTACTCCAAAACACTACTTATATCATACGACTCATGCTTATCAATTAAAGAAATTTAAAAATAACATTGAAATGTTATAAGAATGCAACTCTGACATATTATACAAAAACCAAACACAATTTAGCAATTACAACTCTTGAATTTCAATGATAGAAATATATATTTAAACTTCGCAAAATTAAGTGAGTGTAACTGTCACAAAGTAAACTATTGCAAAACACTACTGAAATATTCCAACTCTGGCATTTCAATGAAAGAAATTCAAAATGAACTTTGAAAAATGAAGAGAATGTAACTGTGACAAGGTAGACCACAACAAAACACTACTGAAATATTCCGACTCTTGCATTTCAATGAAAGAAATTCAAAATAATCTTTGAAAAATCAAGAGAATGTAACTGTGAAACTGTAAACCACAACAAAACACTACTGAAATATTCAAACTCTTGCATTTAAACGAAAGAAATTTATAAATGAACTTTGAAAAATCATGAGAATGTAACTGTGACAAGGTAAACCACGACAAAACGCTAGTGAAATATTCCAACTCTTGCATTTCAATGAAAGAAATTCAAAATAAGCTTTGAAAAATAAATAGTATGTAGCTTTGACAATGTAAACCACAACAAAACACTACTGAAATATTCAAACTCTTGCATTTCAACGAAAGAAATTCATAATGAACTTTGAAAAATCAGGAGAATGTAACTGTGACAAGGTAAACCATAACAAAACACTACTGAAATATTCCAACTCTTGCATTTCAGTGAAAGAAATCCAAAATGAACTTAGAAAAATCAAGAGAATGTAACTGTGACATGGTAAACTACAACAAAACACTTCTGAAATATTCCAACTCTTACATTTCAATGAAAGAAATCCAAAATGAACTTTGAAAAATCAATGAAATATAGCTCCGACACGGTAAACTACAACAAAACACTTCTGAAATAGTCCAACTCTTGCATTTCAATTAAAGAAATCCAAAATGAACTTTCAAATAACATGAGAATGTGTCTGTGACTAGGTAAACCATGACCAAACACTATAAAAATATTCCAACTCTTGCATGTGAACGAAAGAAATTCAAAATGAACTTTGAAAAATTAAGATAATGTAACTGTGAGAATGTAAAGCACAGCAAAACACTACTGAAATATTCCAACTCTTGCATTTCAACTAAAGAAATTCAAAATGAACTTTGAAAAATTAAGAGAATGTAACTGTGACAAGGTAAACCATTACAAAACATTAGTGAAATATTCCAACTCTTGCATTTCAACGAAAGAAATTCAAAATGAACTTTGAAAAATCAAGAGAATCAACTGTGACAAGGTAAACCACAACAAAACACTACTTAAATAATCCAACTCTTTCATTTCATTGAAATAAATTAAAAATGAACTTTGAAAAAATCAAGAAAAAGTAACTTTGACAAGGAAAACCAAAACAAAACACAACTGAAACATTCCAACTCTGGCATTTCAAAGAAGGAAATCCCAAATAAACTTTTAAAAAAAAAGAAAATTTAACATTGGCACATTAAACAACTAAAAAACACTACTAAAATATTCCAAATCTTGCCTTTAAACGATATAAATTCATAAATGAACTTTGCAAAATTATTAGAGTGTAACTGTGACAAGGTAAACCATAGCAAAATACTAGTGATATAATCCAAGTCTTTCATTTCAACGAAATAAATTCAAAATGTGCTTTGAAAAATCAAAAGAATGTAACTGTTACACATTATACAACAAAAAAATACTATTAAAATATTCCAACTCTTGCATTTCAATGATAGAAATTCAAAAATGAACTTTGAAAAATCATGAGAATGTAACTGTGACAAGGTAAACCATAACAAAACACTACTGAAATATTCCAACTCTTGCATTTCAATGAAAGGAATTCCAAATGTACTTTGAAAAATCAAGGGAATGTAACTGTTACAAGGTAGACCATAACAAAACACTACTAAAATATTCCAACTCTTGCATTTTAATCAAAGAAATTCGAAATGGACTTTGAAAAATCAAGAGAATATAACTCTGACAAGGTAAACAACAAAGAAATACTACTGAAATATTCAAACTCTTTCATTTCAACGAAAGAAATTCATAATGAACTTTGAAAAATCAGGAGAATGTGACTGTGACAAGGTAAACCATAACAAAACACTACTGAAATATTCCAACTCTTGCATTTCAGTGAAATAAATCCAAAATGAACTTTGAAAAATCGAGAGAATGTAAGTGTGACAAGGTAAACCACAACAAACCACTACTGAAATATTCCAACCCTTGCATTTCAATGACAGAAATTCAAAAGGAACTTTCAAAAGTTAAGAGACTGTAACTGTGACAAAGTAAGTCACGACGTAACACTACTGAAATATTCCAAATCTTGCATTTCAACGAAAGAAATTCAAAATGAACTTTGAAAAATCAAGAGAATGTAACTGTGACAAGGAAAACAACGACAAAACACTACTGAAATATTCCAACTCTTGCATTTCAACGGAAGAAATTGAAAATGAACTTTGAAAAATCAAGAGAATGTAACTGTGAAATGGTAAACCACGACAAACCACTACTGAAATATTCCAACTGTCCTAGTCGATTACGTCATTCTATGCCCATATATGGACTCCCGTCATGACCTCCTGATAGGGTTCTACCGATTATGTAATCAATTTCTCAAAACTCCAACTGTCCTAGTCAATTACGTCATTCTATGCCCATATATGGAGTCCCGTCATGACCTTCTGATAGGGTTCTACCGATTATGTAATCAATTTCTCACAAATCCATTTGTCCTAGTCGATAACGTCATTCTATGTCCATATATGGACCCCCGTAACGATCTACTGATAGGGTTCTACGGATTATGTAATCAATTTCTCAGAAATCCATCTGTCCTAATCGATTACGTCATTCTATGCCCATAAATGGATTCCTGTCACGAGCTCCTGATAGGGTTCTACCGATTATGTGATCAATTTCTCGGGAATTCTGTCCCTTCGATTACGCAATAAATTTCTCGGAAATCCTCTCCCCTCGAGGGATTCTATGCCCATATATGGAGTCCCGTCATTTGCTCATGAGGTTAGGTTAGGTTACGCAATCAATGTCTCGGAAATCCATTTTCCCTCTCGAGTCCTAGATCAATATATCTCTTCCCCACCTTCCCCTTAGAAACAAAAAATTAATTCCCCTTTCTTGAATCAATAATTCACCAAAATTCTTACAATTCTTACATTTAAAAGTGTTACAAACACTTCATCAACGTTATTACCAGGGACGACATTTCTTGCTGCGGATACCCCGTCAGTGTCAGATACGACAACCGTTACAACAACTGCCCCTTCGACTTCAACACCAGAAACGACAACGGCTACAACAATTGTTCCAACAACAACATTAGCCCAGACGACAACTACTGATACAACTGATAAAATAAGGTCGAAACCGGTAACACCTGGGCAAACAATAGCTCCTACACTTGGCTTCTCTTACCAGAAAAAAGAAGTTTCTCATTATGAACAGGAACAAGGTAAAGTTGTATACTGCCCCCCTGTTTTCCTCTTAAAATCCCTAAACGGCTTGTATGACGTTTGAACTTCATTGAAAAAGATGTTTATTTAAAGCAGTGTGATTTTAGTTGGTCAAAGCATAAAAAAAAAACCAGCAACAACATAAAAAAGAAATTCTCCATAATAACCAAGATTAGCAAAAAGAGCTAATGCAAGTTTTTATTGCAAGCAAGCAAAAAGCAAGTTTTTCTTGTTTAAAAAAAGAGTTGTGAGAACGTCAAACTTTAGCGTAAAGAGCGAAGCGTTGAGGAGGGCACAGCCCCTTTTATATACGGAATGATTTCTGTTCATTTTAAGATTTAACGTCGCTCCTTACTTTAAGTTTAAAAAACTTGTTTTTTTTTATTTAAAGGCTGCGAAAGCGTGGGGATTGGGGATCGGCAGCCCCCCCCCCCAACTGTACCTCCTTATCTCTGTACGTTTTAAGGTTCGAACTTGTGACTCAATCTCTTTAACTCTTTAGAAAACGTAGTTTTTTTCAAATAATTCTCTAATTACACGTTAATCTTACAAATAGTAACCTACAATAATCATAAGGCATCTACAAACGTGGCATGGGGGCATTCACATTTATTGCTCGTGAGACGTAGTTGCATGTGTTGCTCCGCTACCGTGAGCTGTGTTAATAGTTGACGAAATATTCCACGGGGCTTGGCACCAGAAGTCTCGCTAATTTTGGTTTTCGAGTCGGTTTTTGTCCAAGGCAGGTGTGAAGGAATGTTTAACAAATAGATTCATCTGGTCAAGGATAAGAAAACGACAGGAAGGCGTCATAACAGCCAACCGTCAGGACATCCAACGTCATAAAATCCACAAAATCCGTCATAACATCGACAAAAAAATCCGTCAGAACCACCAACCGTCACAACATCCAAAATTAGAACTTTAGTTTTTTGGGGTTTAGGGGGGAGGAAAGTACCTAAGTTAGGTTAGGTTACGTGTTAAATATATACTTTGCTTTACCCCCACCCCCCTGATGTGCAAATATATAGCCGATATTTGTTTCTAAACTATTATATACTTATTACTATTATATAAACTTATAAAATTTGTTTGATGTTGTGACGGTTGGTGGTTCTGACGGTTGGATGTTATGAGGTTTGTTGCTTGTGACGGTTGTATGAAATGGTAACACCCCGAAAACGACATTTGATTGAAAGAGAACTTCAAAGAAAAGTAAAATGTGATGTCAAAACCTAAAACGAACAGAAATAAAGTTATATAACTCAAACGCGAAATCAACAGAAATTTCCATGAATCAATAAATGAAACCCAAAACGAACAATAATTCAAATGAATAATAACGAAAAAACAAAAAAAAACAAACAGATACCTTTGTTTATTTGATAACGGCAAAAGAGCGTTCTAGATATACAGGCTTGTTTTATGAAATATAAAAAATGTATTACTTTCAATATTTATTTTGTTTTCAGTAAAGTGCAAACGACGCTCCGGCCTTGAAAGAGCTTAATAATTCAAATGAATAATAACAAAAAAAAAACAAAAACAAACAAACAGATACTGACTGCTATGAATTCATAGAAAAATTCCAAAACGGACAGAAATTAAAACGAACAGTCCCGTCAAGCTTAAAGCGAGAAAAGATCACCACAAATAAGAGAAAGGTGCCCCCTTAAGCTCTTTCAAGGCCGGAGCGTCGTTCGCACTTTACTGAAAACAAAATAAATATTGAAAGTAATACATTTTTTATATTTCATAAAACAAGCCTGTATATCTGGAACGCTCTTTTGCCGTTATCAAATAAACAAAGGCAAGCTTTTTCAACTGAAAGTAAGGAGCAATATTAAAACTTAAAACGAAAAGGAATTATTCCATTTATCATGGGAATGCCCTTCCTCAATCCCTCTTTCTTCAAGCTGAAGTTTCTTAGCACTTTAAAAAAGCTTCTTATTCTAATTAAAGGGCCCTTGAGTTTCAGGAGTCGTTCTTAAAGAATTGGAACAAAATGTCAAACTTTCACATATCTACCGAGGTATTGAGGAGGGGGTAGCCTCTCAAATATACGAAATAATTTCTGTTCTCTTACGTTTTAATGTTGCTCGTTACTTTCACTTGAAAAACAGTTTTTTTTCTAATTTTGATAATTTTTCAAATAATGCGAGGAGTCCCGCCTCCCCTGTTCATAGAAAATTCCCTTCCCCACCTAAGTTCCCCCATGGAAATTTCCTCCCGCGTGAAATTTTCCCTCCGAAAAATCTGGCCGAACAATTGCATCCTCACTGAAAATCCACCCTGAAAATTTTTTGCGGACAATTCCGCCTGGAAAATTTTCCTTAGCCTGCTTCATTTGAAAAAAGACTTCTTTTTTATTTAATTTCTGGTCGTTTTTCAAATGATGCCAGTAACCCTCCTCGGTGAAAATTTTTTCCTGGAAATCTCCACCCGCCAATGGAAAGTTTCTCCCGCGAAAAATCCCCCCCCCCACAAAGTAAAATTCTCAGAACAATTCCAACACCAATGAAAATATTCTCCGGACAATCCCTCCTGAAAAACTTCACATGTAAAATTGAGCCGCAATTGGATATTAAGGTATCCAGTTCTTTTCTCCTCTTTTTCATTTCACTTTGTAATTGTTTTTTTAATCTTGTGGTTTTTGATGGACATACGTTGTGGAGGATGATTCACGAAATATGGGTGTTAGATTTGCAGTTCGAAGATCCTTCATGCACATATTACAAACTTTGTGAGATGAATAAATATGCAGCTGAAAGTGCAGGTGATGCAGGTTGGGTTGCACATCTTTCAAGGTAAATTTGAATGTATAGCATATCAAGGTAACAATGTTAGAGAAGAGATTAATAAACAAAGAATGGAACGCAGTCACAGCATGTAAAACTGAAATATGGTAGCAGGCACTCGGGGGCAATCGGGCCTATCCCCTCCCATTAAAAGGTCTTCGTATTATGTTTGTTTTTCTAATCTAAATAATGATTGGCTATTTCTGTAAACTCAACTCCGTTTGACGTAACACGCCGGATATCTGAAGCTATTACCTACCAAACACCTACCAAACAAACACAAATACCAAACATACCTACCAAACAAATCTTTTTTTGTCTTATCCCACAGGTTAAACTCCATTAAATTTGCGACGATTGGTTCGTCTACCCTGTTTTGTTTCAATTATTTATGTATTATGTAGGGGGAGGGGGGATTAGGGTCAATTGATTGTCTATATAGATTTGTTAGTGGTTGTAACAAGCGACATTGTGTAGCAATTCTGGTTTGATTTTAATAGCATGTATAATGCAAAATATATGTTTTTATGGGGTTCAATAGTTTGTGAGACATAGGAAAAAATTGAAAACAACCTGCTGGAGTTGAAAAATACGCCACAAACATCAAGCTTAGAAGCAGAACATGCCGCTGAAAGATAATGTCAACATTGGAAGCCCATATTTGCTGGGGGGGGGGGGGGTGAAGCGGTATTTTTGTAAGCTGGAGGTCCTACGAATTGGGTTTTTGGCTAGGTGTTCTTGTAATTTCCCTAGCTCTGCACTATTTTAAGTTAGTCCTCCCTTCCAAAATCCCCTCGTTAAACAAGGTTTTTCCTAGAGAATGTAGATGGTGTTTTAGTTTATTCAGTTTTGCATGTGGATTTACTGTTTTTCAGTCCTGACTAGGAGAGAAAAATTTTTCCTTATATTGTAGAATAGTGATGTTCTTTAATCTTTAAATCAACGTTATTCTAAGCGTCTGCTCTATGGAAACCTAAAGGCTTCTGTGAGGCCCTACAGGGTTCCAACGTGAATAAGTGGAAACATTAGACGAAGAGGGCATCATACAAAAAATGTACTTGTCGAATTTTTGAAAAGGTCGAAATTCGTAGGCTAGTCTTTTACCAAGATTTAAATTACCCGTTTGAAGCAATAAGGAAATGGAAATCTGTGTGATACGGGGTCAAGCCAAGTTAGGGGAAGAGTTCTACTAAGGACAAAAGCTTTCGCTTGTAGACCTTCTATATTAAAGTAAATTGTCAATAAATTGAACTTTTTACTTTTGGAAAGTGGGAATAGGGGTTTTAAATTTAGAATTTCTGCGATTACTCGTTTGTCACGTTTGGTTGAATAACTTTGTACACGTTTGCCAGGTTTTGCCAACATACTTGCCTCGTGTAAGGAAGAAACAATGGGCGCTCTCAAGCTTGAAAAGCGTATGTATATAAACTATTACTTTAAAATGCTTAAACAAGTTTTTCAAGCAAGAATGTCTGACCTGAGTTGCCACGGCTAGTTGCCATGTTTTCATGGAATTTACTAATGCTGCCAAGATGTTATCCTTTTCGATGAATTTCAGTTCATTTCCTTGGATTTGCTACTTTATGGCGGTCCTGTAATAAATAGTAAAATTCCATAATTCTAACTGAGTCCTGTAATTTCTTTAAATTCTTAATCTGTTTCAGCCCAATTAATTGGTCCCCATAAAAAAATTAGTAAAAATGTTAGTTAATGAGCAATCAAAAGAAAAAACTTGTTCGAAATTAATAAGATAAAACTTCCTGATCAATATGATGTTGCAAGAGTATACGGAACTGTAAAAATAAGGTAAATTAAAGAAGAACTTGTTCGAAATTAATAAGATAAAACTTTTTGATCAATATGATGTTTAAGGGGTGTACGGAAATGTTAAAACAAGGTTAAATAGTAATAAAAAAATGAACTTGTTCGAAATTAACAAAATTAAGCCTTTGATCAATATGGTGTTACAGGAGCGTGCAACAACAATTATATAAAGCTTTCTATCACTATGTTGTTACAGGAGCGTACGAAATGTAAAAACAAGGTTAAAGAGCAATAAAAAAAATTGTTCGAAATTAATAAGATAAAACTTTTTGATCAATATGATGTTGCAGGAGTATACGGAAATGTAAAAACAAGGTTAACGAAAGAAGAACTTGTTCGAATTCATAAAATTAAGCCTTAAGATCAATATGGTGTTACAGGCGTGTACGAAAATGTAAAAACAAGGTTAATGAAAAAAAATTTTGATTAATATGATGCTTAATGAGCGCGCAAAAAAGTAAAAAGATGTTTATTGGGCAATAAAAAAACTTATTCGTAATTAACAAAATTAAGCCTTTTGAAAAATATGATGTTGCAGAAGTGTACGAAAATATAAAAACCAGATTAAGGAACAATAAAAAGAAAAAGTACTTGTTCGAAATTAATAAGATAAAACTTTTTGATATAATTGATATGATGCAGCAAGGGCGGATCCAGGATTTTTTTCGGGGGGGGGGGGGTTTACTAATTTTTGAATCAGTTTTCGACTAATTTTACTGATTTTTACCTAGGTTTTACTAATTTTAAAATTATTTTCGACTCGGTCAAAAATTTCGGGGGGGGGGGGTTCAAACCGGGTAAATCCCCCCCCCCCTGGATACGGCCTTGTGATGCAGGAGCGTACGAAAATATAAAAATCATGGTTAAGGAGCAATAAAAAGAGCTTGTTTGAAATTAACAAAATTAAGCCTTTTGATTAATATGGTTTTACAGGAGTGAGCGAAAACGCCAGGGTGAATTTAGCTCTAACGAGACTATGTGAAATTTGAAAAGAGAATATTATTCGAAAGCGCATATGTTCACGGTGGGTGAATATTCTTAGGCTTAGCTCAAAGAAACGTGGTGTTTTCGTTAATAGCTCTTAATATGGCTTGATTTGGCTCTAATATCAACCCTACCCCTCTGTAAATGATTACTAGGAGTCCCATTTTTCTTTAATTCACGCATGTTTTTGCTTTTTAGTTTGTCGTGTTCTTTTAACTGCTTTTTTCTATGTTTTAATTAATAAAACTTTTATTTACAAAGTCTGTATCTTTTTTTAGATTCCTTGTTCCAGGAAAAATCTTCAATATGTGAACTTTTACACATTTTAAGCGTCTTGCAGGTCCCTCTTGTCTTTATTAGGCTACTTAAAAAATATGCTAGCTGCAACCCGCGGTATTATTTGGTATTAATTTAAAAAAAAAAACTTTCCTAAAAATAATTTTTTAAAAGAAAAGTTAAGGTCATTTTAAACTTAAGCTCAACAGATACAAATACATTTTAAAATTCAAACTAAAAACTACCAGAAATTACTATTAAAGAATAAATGAAACCCAAAACGAACAAAAATTAAATAAACAATCATAGCAAAAACATACAACAAGTAATAATGTAAATGAATAAATAGATCTTAAAGCGAGTAATGCCTAGATTGAATATGAAAATCAACCTTGAAACGAAAAAAAATATTTTCCTATTGAAGTATAAATAAAACTTAAAACGAACAGAAATTAGATAGACCATCAATGCAAACAAACATACAATAAATATTAATGTAAATTAATAAATAAATCTTAAAACGAGTGAAACTTAAATTGAATATGCAAATCAAGCTTGAAACGAGCAAAAATCACTACAAACAAGAGTTTGGGTATGACCTCCTTCTCTCGCTGTAAAAGTCTAAAGCCTACTGCGTCATTGGCGCTTAATTGAAAACGAATTATATTACAAATATTTTCTTTTCCAGTTGTTACAGCATTAAAAACAAAGTACAATTACAGTGAGATAAATTCTTGAACTGATGGATCTTTCAACAATTAATATCATTATGCACCAAATATTCAGTTTGATGTTGTTTATACTTTCCAAGACCCATATAGTTTTCAGTAAAGCGCCAGTGACGCAGTAGGTTTTAGAACTTTACAGTGACAGAAGGAGGTCATACCCAAACTCTTATTTGTAGTGATTTTTGTTCGTTTCAAGCTTGATTTGCATATTCAATTTAACTTTCACTCGTTTTAAGATTTATTTATTAATTTACATTAATATCTATTGTATGTTAGTTTGCATTGATTGTTGATTTAATTTCTGTTCGTTTTAAGTTTTATTTATACTTCAAATAGCAAAATATTTTTTTTCGTTTTAAGCTTGATTTTCATATTTAAATCTAAGCATTACTCTCTTTAAGATCTATTTACTCATTTATATTATTACTTGTTGTATGTTTTTGCTATGATTGTTTATTTAATTTCTGTTCCTTTTGGGTTTCATTTATTCTTTAATAGTAATTTCTGGCCATTTTGAGTTTGAATTTTAACAGGTATTTGTATTTGTTGAACTTAAGTTTAAAAAGGTCTTTAGTTTTCTCTGAAAAACTTATTTTTCGGAAAGTTTTTTTTATTAATTTTGGTTCGTTTTTGATAAACGAACGTGAAGTTTCAAGTTTTTAAAAATTTCTTATTTCAAAATCAACTTAAAAAAAAATCAAATATTCATCAAAGTATCAAAACTGGTATCAAACTAACAATATCAAGGTGAAAACATGGGTTTGTGTCAAACTCGGAGTAATAAATTTGACTCTAAAAAATAGCTCTTCAACTTCCAATTTCCAGTCCCCCGTTTCCGACCCCCGTTTCCATAAAAACCTTAAATTCCCTCGGGGCATACCTTACAACCCTTGGCCTGAGGACCATGAGGGGGTTCTCATCCTCAAAGACATAATTTCTGGACTTTTATATACGTCAAACAAAATAGCTATCTCGAGATTTTGACTTGAAGTGTTTGGGGCAATGATGGGTGTGTGGGGGGGGGGGTGATTGCCCTCCAATCACTTTTGAATATTTAAGAAGGTACTAGCCCTTTCAATTACCAATCGACTAAGTCTTTTTCGAATTTTCTACGACAACACATGGCCATATTAAAATTTCTATCAGATGCGTTTCTAGAAAATTTGACGTGTGCGGGAGTGTGTGTGGGAGGGCTATTTGCCTTCTCATAACTTTGACTCTTGAAAAGAGCACTGTAACTTCTGGTTACCAAACCAATGAGCCCTCTTTGAATTTTATACGACCACCATTTCTATAAAAACCTTATATGCCCCCAGGGCGTAAGTAGAGATGCCTCAGGAGGTCCGAACGGGAGTCCATATATGGGCATAGCCTCCCTAGGGAGAACACGTGGTTTATGGTTTTTGTCAGTGAGAGTAGAAAAACAGGAATTTTCTCACTTTGATGGATGTTTTCATGGATGGTTATGTGTATTGGTCAATTTATTTGATGTTTTTCATGGATGTTTTATGGTTTTTGTCAGTGAGAATTTGAAAAACAGGAATTTTGTCACATTTATGGATGTTTTATGGTTTTTGTCAGTGAGAATTTGAATAACAGGAACTTTGTCACATTTATGTCTGTTTTCTTGGATGGTTATGTGTGTGGGTCAATTTATTTGATGTTTTTCATGGATGTCAACAGCAATTTATGGTTTTTGTCAGTGAGAATGGAAAAACAGGAACTTTCTCACATTTATGTCTGTTTTATGGCTTTTGTCAGTGAGAATGGAAAAACAGGAACTTTCTCACTTTCATGGATTATTGAGTCATTAATCAAATTGTTTCCGGGCAAGGTTAATTAATGTCTGACAGATGAAGTCAAGTTAATTAATGTCTTTGATGTATTTCCAAAGAGAATGTTTCTGGGGCAAAGTTTAGATCACACATGACAGATGATGTCGTGATTGATTGATTGACATGAAAGGGCAATTAATTTGCTGTTTCTAAAGAGAATTGATTCACGAAAGTGGAATTAATTTGTTGTTTCTAAAGAGAACTGTCTCCGAGCGAATGTTTTGATCTTAGCGATGAAGTGATTAGCGCGCGAAAGGGTTTCTTTGTAATTTTAAATGTGTCAGCGCAGAGATGCCAAACAAAAGGAACACGCTGAAATTACGTTTAGGGATTATTTGGGCGAAGTCATTTTAGCTATTTTATGGAATTATTTCGGCGAAACAGTCAGAGACATTTTAAAAGATGATTTAAAAGATGATTTTAGAAGAGAATTTAAGGGTGAAACTCTAAGGTCGTTATAATACACAAGTTGTATTTAACAGTGTCGTGAGGTCCCCTACCCTAACCCCAAAGGGTTCCGATCCCCCTACCCCAACCCCGAAGGAAGCCCCCGGTCCTCAAAGGTCCTCCAAGCTCCCAAAGGACCACCCGACCCTCAAGGGTCCCCCAGACCCTCAAAGGACCCCCCGTCCCAAAGGGCCCCTCCCCCCTTGGCCCCCAAAGGGCCCCTACCCTCCCTCTCCCTCCCTCTCCTCCCCCTCCTCACCGCCCACCCCCTCCCCCTCCTCCCCTCCCCTCTCCTCCTCCCCCTCCCACATTTTTTTTTTTTTTGCATTGAGACACAGAAGGGTCCCCCCCCGAGCCCCCCAAAGGGCCCCCGGCGCCCCAAAGGCTCCTGAGCCCCCATTGTAATACTTTTTTAAGGCTCTATTATATCTTTTCAGAACAAATTATTATTTTAGGGAATTATTTCGGCGAAACGGTTAGAGACATTTTAAAAGATGATTTTTGAAGAGATTTTAGAAGAGGATTTGAGGGTGAAACTCTGTGGTCGTTATAATACACAAGTTCCATTTGATCAGTGTCGTAAGGTCCCATACCCCAACCCCAAAGGCCCCCGGTGCCCCTAAAGCCCCGCGAGCCTCCAAAGACCACCGGGACCCCCCTCCCCATTTTTTTAAAAAATAGTTTTTGAAATTTTTTTAACATGGTATTTTTTTTAACTTTTACGTATCTTAAAATGATATGAAATATGCTTACGGCACTACCAATCGTACTCTGTGCTTGTTCATAGACACGACGCGGCTTTCCCACTGGTACTCTATGGCAGGTTATCGACACTACCTAGTTTATTGTGTGCATTAAATCAGTATTTTTTTTGCAGTGGAAGGATAAACACACAATTCATATCTGTAAAAAAGTGAAGATGAATTATTCGACGAAAGTATGTACACATGAAAAAATCATCGTCGCTTTGAATGCTGACAAGGAGATATACCTGAACGATGAAACGAGTGCAAGTGGTAACACTATTGGAAATGTGTGCATGTGTTGTCATGACAGCGAGAAGTTAGATTTCTTTGGAGTACCCAAGAATTTCAATCGTGTAAACGGTGGATAGGCGAGAGTAACATTACCAGAGAAATTAGTGCTCAAAGAGAATGCAAACTTAAAAATAATTGTCGATGATCGGGGACAACTCCTTGCTACTGTTGCTGGTAACACATTACCTGTTGATACATCCTATCAGCATCGCTCCGGTATTAGCATTTTAAAGAGAACAAGAAGAAGACAAGCATACTCCTGCAATAAAGTCATTAATCATATCTTATCAATGTGCCAAAACTGCTATCTATGTAAAAATAATGTGACAAAAGACAGTGAAATCGCAGGCAGAATAAAAAGGACATTAGCAGACCATATCATCAATGAATATAACGATTAATAGACGTAAAGTGAAGCGCAAGTGTACTAACAATTTATAAAGGGTTACTTAACGTAATTTCGAGATTATATTCTACATACTCCTTCTTCATTAAACGTACAAAATGCATTACTTTAATAAGTTTTCATTATTTTAGAGTGTGCTAGAACTTCAACCGATCGGAATATCAATTAAAAAGGTTATAGATGTGAGAAAAAGAATTTTTAGAGATAAAGATACTACTAGCAGGCTCAATTTTTCATAGAAGATAGAAAAGTTCAAGGTCTCTTCTGAATTTTACCAAAGAACACAATTCAATTCTATTTTCTCCAGAGAAAATAAAAAGCTTACACTTCAGTTTTAAGTTCACCAAGACATAAAAAATTTAAAGTTCAGTTCTAAATTTTTCCATAGAAGATAGGAAAAGTTATACTATGATTGTGATTATTTTCCATGAATATAAAAAGTTTCAATTTAATTCTAAATTTTCTTAAATTCAATTTTTACTTTTCTAAAAGAGAAGAAAAAAAATTTAAATTAGGATCCAAGTTTTTCATAGAATATTGGAAAAGTTATACTATGATCGTGAATATTCAAGGTCTCTTCTGAATTTTATCAAAGAACACAATTCAATTCTAATTTCACCAAAGAAAATAAAAAGCTTACACTTCAGTTTTAAGTTCACCAAGACATAAAAAATTTAAAGTTCACTTCTAAATTTTTCCGTAGAAGATAGGAAAAGTTATACTATGATTGTGATTATTTTCTATGAAGATTAAAAGTTTCACTTCAATTTTAAATTTTCTCAAAGAAGTGAAAAAAAGTTCAACTTTGATTTTGAATTTTCTCAATGAAAATGAAATAAGTTATTGATCATTTCTATTTTCCCAAAATAATATAAAAATTTTTCACTTCAGTTCAGATTTTTCTCAAACAGATGAAAAAATTTAAAATACCGTTCCAAATTTTTCATAGAAGATAGAAAAGTTCAAGTTCTATTATGAATTTTACCAGAGAACATACTTCATTTCTACTCTCTCCCGGGAAACTAAAAGTTTTTACATCACTTTTAAATTTTCCACGGCATAAAAATTTTAAGTTAAATTATAAATATTTACACTGAAGATCGTAAAGGTTCCGAGCGGTGTGTAGTTCTTTTAAATGAAAATAAGAGGTTTTACTTGCATTCTAAATTTTCTTAAATTCAATTCCGACCTTTCTCAGAGATGAAAAAATTTGAAGTTCTGTTCCAAATACTTTCCCGGAAAAAGAAAAGTTCAACTTCGATTCTGATTTTTCACAATGAAAATGAAATAAGTTATTGATCAAGTCTGTTTTCCTAAAATAATATAAAATTTTCCACTTCAATTCAGATTTTTCTCAAAGAGATGACAAAATTTTAAATATTGTTTTAAATTTTTCATAGAAGATAGGAAAATTTATATCATGATTGTGATTATTTTCTATGAAGATAAAAAGTTTCACTTTAATTCTAAATTTTCTTAAATTCAGTTCTGACCTTTCTCAAAGAGTAAAATTTAAAGTTCTGTTCCAAAAATTTCCCTGAAAGAAGAAAAGTTCAACTTTGATTCTGAATTTTCTCAATGAAAATGAAATAAGTTATTGATCAATTCTATTTTCTCAAAATATTATAAAATTTTCCACTTCAATTCAGATTTTTCTCAGAGATGAAAAATTTTTAAATATTGTTCCAAATTTTTCTTAGAAGATAGAAAAGTTCAAGTTCTAATCTCAATTTTACCAAAGAACATAATTCAATTCTAATTTCTTCAGAAAAAATAAAAAGCTTCCACTTCAGTTTTAAGTTCACCAAGACATAAAAAATTTAAAGTTCAGTTCTAAATTTTTACATAGAAGATAGGAAAAGTTATACTATGATTATGACTATTTTCCATGAAGATAAAGTTTCATTTTAATGCTACATTTTCTTAAATTCTGTTCCGACCTTTCTCATAGAGATGAAAAAATTTAAAGTTCTGATCCAAATTTTTCTTAGAAGATAGAAAAGTTCAAGTTCTCTTCTGAATTTTACCAAAGAACACAATTCAATTCTAATTTCACCAAAGAAAATAAAAAGCTTCCACTTCAGCTTTATGTCACCAAGACACAAGAAATTTAAAGTTCAGTTCTAAGTTTTTCCGTAGAAGATAGGAAAAGTTATATCATGATTGTGATTATTTTCTATGAACATAAAAGTTTCACTTTAATTCTAAATTTTCTTAAATTCAGTTCCGGCTTTTCTCAAAGAGATGAAAAAATTTAAAGTTCTGTTCCAAATATTTCTCCGGAAGAAGAAAAGTTCAACTTCGATTCTGAATTTCTTAATGAAAATGAAATAAGTTATTGATCAATTCTATTTTTCCAAATAATATAAAAAGTTTCCACTTCAGTTCAGATTTTTCTCAAAGAGATAAAAAATTTAAAATACTGTTCCAAATATTTCTTAGAAGATAGAAAAGTTCAAGTTCTTTTCTGAATTTTACCAAAGAATACATTTCAATTCTAATTTCACCAGAGAAAATAAAAAGCTTCCACTTCAGTTTTAAGTTCACCAAGACAAAAAATTTAAAGTTCAATTCTAAATTTTTCCGTAGAAGATAGGAAACGTTATACCTTGATTGGGATTATTTATATGAAAATAAAAATTTTCACTTCAATTCTAAATTTTCTTAAATTCAGTTCAGACCTTTTTCAAAGAGATGAAAAAATTTAAAGTTATGTTCCAAATATTTTCCCGGAAGAAGAAAAGTTAAATTTCGATTCTGAATTTTATTAATGAAAATGAAATAAGTTATTGATCAATTCTATTTTCCCAAAATAATATAAAAATTTTCCACTTCAGTTCAGATTTTTCTCAAAGAGATGAAAAATTTAAAATACTTCCAAATTTTTTATAGAAGATAGAAAAGATCAAGATCTCTTCTGAATTTTACCAGAGAACACACTTCAATTCTAAGGCCTCAAGAGACAATAAAAAGCTTTTAAGCCAGACTCAATTTCATCAAGACATAACAAATATAAAGTTCAGTTCTAAGTTTGTCTATAGAAGATAGAAAAATTATACTATGTTTGCAATTATTTGCCATGAAGATAAAAAGTTTAAATTTATTTCTAAATTTTCTTAAATTCAGTTCCTAATTTTCACACAGAGATAAAAAAAATTTAAAGTTCTGTTCAAAATTTTTCATAGAAGATTGGAAAAGTTATACTTTGATCGTGAATATTCAAGTTCTCTTCTGAATTTTACCAAAGAACACAATTCAATTCTAATTTCTCCAGAGAAAATAAAAAGCTTCCACTCCAGTTTTAAGTTCGCCAAGACATAAAAAATTTAAAGTTCTGTTCTAAATTTTTCTATAGAAGATAGGAAAAGTTATACTATGATAGTGATTATTTTTCATGAAGATAAAAAGTTTCACTTTAATTCTAAATTTTCTTAAATTCAGTTCCGACTTTTCACATAGAGATGAAAAAAAATTTAAAGTTCTGTTCCAAATTTTTCATAGAAGATTGGAAAAGTTATACTTTGATCGTGAATATTCAAGTTCTCTTCTGAATTTTACCAAAGAACATAATTCAATTCTAATTTCTCCAGAGAAAATGAAATGCTTCCACTACAGTTTTAAGTTCACAGTGACATCAAAAATTTAAAGTTCAGTTCTAAATTTTTACATAGAAGATAGGAAAAGTTATTCAATGATTGTGATTCTTTCCTACGAAGATTAAAAGTTTCACTTAGATTTTAAATTGTCTCTACGAAGTGAAGAAAAGTTGAACTTGAATTCTGAAATTTATCAATGAAAATGAAATAATTTACTGATCATTTCTATTTTCTCAAAATATTATAAAATTTCCCACTTCAATTCAGATTTTTCTCAAAGAGAAGAAAAAATTTAAAATACTGTTCCAAATTTTCCATAGAATATAGAAAAGTTCAAGTTTTCTTCTGAATTTTAGCAAAGAGCATAATTCAATTCTAATTTCTCCAGAGAAAATAAAAAGCTTCTACATCAGTTTAAGTTCACCAAGACATAAAAATTTTAAAGTTCACTTCTAAACTTTTCCTTAGAAGATAGGAAAAGTTATACTATGATTGTGATTATTTTCTATGAAGATTAAAAGTTTCACCTCAATTTTAAATTTTCTCTAAGAAGTGAAGAAAAGTTCAACTTAGATTGTGAATTTTATCAATGAAAATGAAATAAGTTATTGATCATTTCTATTTTCTCAAAATATTTTAAAATTTCACACTTCATTTCAGATTTTTCTCAAAGAGATGAAAAAATTTAAAATACTGTTCCAAATTTTCCATAGAAGATAGAAAAGTTCAAGTTCACTTCTGAATTTTACCAAATAACATAATTCAATTATAATTTCTGCAGATAAAACGAAAAGCTTCCCCATCAGTTTAACTTCACCAACACACAAAAAAATTAGAGTACAGGTTTGAATTTTTCCATAGAAGATAGGAAAAGGTACACTATGATTGTGATTACTTTCCATGAAGATAAAAAGTTTCATTTTAATTCTAAATTTTCTTAAATTCAATTCCCACCTTTCTCAAAGAGATGAAAAAATTTAAAGTTCTTTTCCAAATATTTTCACGGAAAAGAAAAGTTCAACTTAGATTCTGAATTTTATCAATTAAAATTAAATAATTTATTTATAAATTATATTTTCCTAAAATAATATAAAATTTTACTCTTCAATTCAGATTTTTCTCAAAGAGATGACAAAATTTAAAATATTGTTCCAAATTTTTCATAGAAGATAGAAAAAGTTATACTTTGATTGTGAATATTCTTCATGAAGATATGGAGCTCCACTTTATTTCTAAATTTTCTCGAAGAAGTGCAAAATGTACAAGTTATCTTCTTAATTTCCATACAAGTGAGAAAAAAAGTTATGTAATGTATTAAATTTACAACTTAAACTGAAAAAAATCAAATTTTAGTTAAAAATTTCACGCTCCCATAAAAATTTAAAGTTAACTTCTAAATTTTTCCATAGAATAAATGAATGGCTCCACTCTGATAGTGTCTATTTACCATGAAGATAAAAAGTTTCACTCTATTTCTAATTTTTCTTAAATTCAGTTCATTCATCTAACCACCAAAAACAATAGGTTAGGTTAGGTATAAATAAATATTAATAGATAATTATAAACATTTCTCCATGTTTAAGTTAGGTTATTTTAGGTTAACTTATCCTGAGCGCTCATGATAAGCTAAACTAAACTAACTTAAACATTGTAAAAAGAATAAGTCATGTTAGGTTAGGCTAGATTAAGTTAGGTTAGATTAGGTTAGGTTAGGTTAGCCTACGTACGCTTCACTTAGGTTAGCTTAGGTTAGGTGAGAGACATGCAAAAAGTTAGGTGTATGATTATGTTAGGTTTGGTTAGATTAAGTTAGTTTAGGTTAAGTTAGGTTAGGCTAGGTTAGCCTACGTACGCGCGCGTACGTAGGCTAACCTAGTGTAACCTAACTTACCCTAACCTAACTTAATCTAACCTAACATAATAATACACATAACTTTTTGCATGTCTCTCACCTAACCTAAGCTAACCTAAGTGAAGCGTACGTAGGCTTCCATAAAATGGCTAAAACGGCTTCGCCCAAATAATCCCTAAACGTAATTTCAGCGTGTTCCTTTTGTTTGGCTTCTCTGCGCTGACACATTTGAAATTACAAAGAAACCCTTTCGCGCGCTAATTACTTCATCGCTAAGATCAAAACATTCGCTTGGGGACAAATCAATCAATCACGACATCATCTGTCATGTGTGATCTAAACTTTGCCCCAGAAACATTCTCTTTGGAAATACATCAAAGACATTAATTAACTTGACGTCATCTGTCAGACATTAATTAACCTTGCCCGGAAACAATTTGATTAATGACTCAATAATCCATGAAAGTGAGAAAGTTCTTGTTTTTCCATTCTCACTGACAAAAGCCATAAAACAGACATTAATGTGAGAAAGTTCCTGTTTTTCCATTCTCACTGACAAAATCCATAAAACATCCATGAAAAACATCAAATAACTCGACCAACAGACATAAACATTCAATAAAATATACATAAATTTCAGAAAATTACTGTTTTTTCAAATCTTCAGTGACAAAATCCATGAAAACATACATAAGTGTGACAAAGGTCCCGTTATTCAAATTCTCACAAACAAAAACCATAAAACATCCATGAACAACATCAAATAAATCGACCAATACACATAACCATCCAAGAAAACATCCATCAAAGTGAGAAAATTCCTGTTTTTCTACTCTCACTGACAAAAACCATAAACCACGTGTTCTCCCTAGGGAGGCTATGCCCATATATGGACTCCCGTTCGGACCTCCTGAGGCATCTCTACTTACGCCCTGGGTGCATATAAGGTTTTTATAGAAATGGTGGTCGTATAAACTTCAAAGATAGCTCATTGGATTTGTAATCAGAAGTTATAGTGCTCTTTTTAAGTGTCAAATTGATGAGAAGGCAAATAGGCAACCCCCCCCCCAATACACACGTCGTAATTTCCAGAAACACATCAGATAGAAATTTTAAGATGGCCATTTGCTGTCGTAGAAACTTCCTGTTTCTATGACAAAAGCCATAAAACAGACATAACTGTGAGAAAGTTCCTGTTTTTCCATTCTCACTGACAAAAACCATTAATTGCTGTTGACATCCATGAAAAACATCAAATAAATTGACCCATACACATAACCATCCAAGAAAACAGACATAAATGTGACAAAGTTCCTGTTATTCAAATTCTCACTGACAAAAACCATAAAAACATCCATAAATGTGACAAAATTCCTGTTTTTCAAATTCTCACTGACAAAAACCATAAAACATCAATGAAAAACATCAAATAAATTAACCAATACACATAACCATCCAAGAAAACATCCATCAAAGTGAGAAAATTCCTGTTTTTCTATTCTCACTGACAAAAACCATAAACCACGTGTTCTCCCTAGGGAGGCTATGCCCATATATGGACTCCCGTTCGGACCTCCTGAGGCATCTCTACTGGCGTAACTTACAACCCTTGACCTGAGGGATATATGGGGGGGGGCTATCTTTAAAGACATATTTTCTGGACCTTTCACCTACACTGAACAAAATGGCTATCTCAAAAATTATGATTGAATATGTTTGAGGAAATGATTGGTGTATGGGGAAAGGGCTGGACGACCTCCAATCCCTTTTGACTGTTAAAAAGGCCAGTAGAACTTCTGGTTACCAATCAAATGAGCCCCCTTCCTATAAAAAACCTTATATCCCCACAGGTCATAATTTATAGCCCTTGCTCTGAGGGTTGTGTGGGGGGGGATGTCATTATCAAAGTCATAATTTTCAAACCTTAAAACTACACTGAACAAAATGACTATCTCAAAATTTTGATTGGATGTGTTTAGGGAAGTGATTGACGTGGGGGAGGGGGAGCTGGCCGCCCTTTATGAGCTCTTTTGAAGTTCCTGTGACATTTCTTTCTATAAGAAGTGCCCTGGTCTAAAACAAACATTATATTGTGCCACATCGCTCTTTACTTTGGCGCTCTTTACTATTGCGCTGCCCATGATATTTTGTCTTGAGATTTCAATTATACAGCACTGGAAGTGCTGATTGGACCAGGTAAGCCCCACCCTAAAATTGTGCCTATGGGCGCCTATGGTGGTGACGCCTGGGACTTTGGGCGTCTTTAGCATTTTAATTTAGTTTATGTGTCCGCATTTGTCTGCACACAGGACAATTTTGTCGGCACATTCGTTATATCCCCCACCCCCAAACTCAAAACCTTATTGAGCAGCACGATATGGTAAGTGTGTACCATGAAAAGGATTAGAATCATCATCAATTCGGGTTAGACATCTTATTTGACCCATTTCAATCAATATAAAAGTTAGTGTATATTAATTCTGCAATGAAAGTGTTTTCCCCGAGAATGTCGCAAATACGCTCCTCCTATATTTATTTTTAGACACAGTTATTTTCGATGATCCAAAAATAAGGCAAAATCATCAGTGCATTGACTTCAACGAGCTAAATATATCAAATAAGGAGAAAATTTGCAAGATAACATTTGATTAAGGGACAAAGATTGTGCTTTACGCTGTTTGTACCAATAAAGAAAAAAGAATATAATAATTGCTTTTGAATCAGCCTATTGGATTATAAACGCCCAAAAAATATGTGATGCTACATATTAAATTTTCAGGAAATTTTTCATCTACAGTGTATGATACCCTCCATGGTACCAAAGTACAGAGTAAGTTATCTTTATAATAGTTTATTTTTTACATTTTTATAGGGTTGGCTTTACTTAGTTGTGTGTAGCAAATAGCAATACTACTTAACGAAGATCTAAATAAGGTGGAAACCCATGGCACTGAGGATGACCATATGTGTCGTTGAGGAAAGGGCGGACAAGGAGAGCAGTTGTCCCCCCTATAATTTGATAGAAGTATAATTTAATAAGCAGGTTTAAAACTGTTGCTCGTTTTAAGTTTCAACTTCGCTCTTTACTTCCAGCCCAAAACTTTTTGGTTCTAGGCGTTTACCCCCCCCCCCGGCGATTACCCCCCCCGTAAAATACCCCCGGAAAATACCCCCCCCCCCCCGCGGAAAATACTCCCGCGGAAAATACCCCCGGTAAATACCCCCCGGCAAATACCCCACCCCGTGTAAGTTAAGGCTTTTCAAATTTGATAATTTTATTTGAGGTTTATTTTTTTATTTCGGTAGCGGGAACGAATTTTCGTACTAAAGTTCAAGAACACACCAGTTTTTCGTTACTTTAGAAATAAATTTGGGCTATACATTTGCCTATTAGGGGGGGGGGGATAAAGTATAGCGGGTCTGCATGCAAAATGTGTCTGGTACAATTATTCTGCATATTAGATAGATATATGGGGAAGTGTATTTTAAAGTCAAACTATACGGCCGTGAACATAGTAAAATAACTAATATTCTGTCTCAACGAATACTTTCTAGGAAATAACATTTGCACGCAAGGAGAGTCCCATTTTTCAAGCATGCTATTAGTGCATTACGATTGCAAGCGATTGCATTGCAAGCAAGCATTACGATTAGTGTTTACTACAGCTGCGATAATTGACTAAGTGTTTACTACAGCTGCGATAATTGACGTGCAGAGGGGAAAATCTATTTCTAGAAATTTTTTATCACCTGATCAAGTAATGCTTTAAAGAGTTTTCAGAGGCAACGCTGTAGTGTTGCCTATAGTAAATGCCATAAGGCTCCAATGTTTTATTTATTATTAATTAAAAAAAAAACTTTCCGAAAAAGTAAGTTTTTCAAAGAAAAATAAAAGGCCATCTTAAACTTGAGCTCAGCAGATAAAAATTCATTTTAAAATTCAAACTCAAAACGACCAGAAATTACTATTAAAGAATAAATGAAACCCAAAACGAACAGAAACTAAATAAACAATTATAGCAAAAACATACAACAAGTAATGATATAAATGAACAAATAGATCTTTATTAATTTACATTAAAATCTGTTGTATGTTTTGTTGCATTGAGTGTTTATTTAATTTCTGTTCGTTTTAAGTTACATTTGTACTTCAATAGGAAAATACTTTTAATTTCTTAAGAATGATTTTCATATTCAATCCAAACATTACTCGCTTTAAGATCTATTTATTCATGCCCCCAGGGCATATGCTTAGAGGGCATAACTCAAAACCCTTGCCCTAAGGGTTGCGGGGGAGTGTCCTCCTCAAATTTCTATCTGGAAATCAACAACGCTGAACAAAATAGCTATCTCAAAATTTTGATTGGATGTGTTTGGGGGAATGATGGGCGTGTGGGGGGGCATATTCCCTCCAATCACTTTCGACTATTAAAAAGAGCACTAGCCCTTTGAATTTCTAATTGAATAAGCCTTTTTTGAAGTTTCTACGACAACATCTTCTATAAAAACTTTATATACCCCCAGGGCATAACTTAAGACCCTTGCCCTGAGGGCTGTGGGGGATTGTCTTCCTCAAAAACATATTTTCTATCCAGAAATCAACTACGCTGAACAAAATGGCTATCTCAAAATTTTGATTGGATGTGTTTGGGGGAATTATGGGCGTGGGGGGGGGGGCTAGTTGCCCTCCAATCACTTTCGACTATTAAAAAGGGCACTAGCCCTTTCAATTTCCAATCGAATGAGCCTTTTTTGAAGTTTCTACGACAACGCTTTCTATGAAAACCTCATATGCCCCCAGGGCATAACTTAGAATCCTTGCACTGAAGGCAGTGGGGGGAGTTTCCTCCTCAAAAACATTGTTTCTATTAGGAAATCAACTACACTAAACAAAATGGCTATCTCAAAATTTTGATTGGATGTGTTTGGGGAAATGGTGGGCGTGGGGGGGGGGGGGGGTTAGTTGCCCACCAGTCACTTTCGACCATTGAAAATGGCACGATTCCTTTTAATTTGCAATTGAATGAGCCTTTTTTGAAGTTTCCACAACAACGCCTTCTATAAAAACCTTATATGCCCCCAGGGCATAACTTAAAACCCTTGCCCTGAGGGTTGCGGGGGAGTGTCCTCTTCAAAAATATATTTTCTATCTGGAAATCAACTACGCTGAACAAAATGGTTGTCTCAAAATTTTGATTGGATGTGTGTGGGGGAATGATGGGCGTTGGGAGGGGGGGCTAGTTGCCCTCCAATCACTTTCGACTATTAAAAAGGGCACTAGAACTGTCGATTTCCAATCGAATGAGCTCCTTTTGAAGTTTCTACGACGACCCCTTCCGTATGAAGTGCCTTTGGGGAAAAAAGTAAATAATAAATAATAATAAAGCATTGTTTTGCGATTGTTTTGATTTGTATTTGTAGTTTTTATATTGATATTGTTTTGCATGTGTTTTGTTTTTGTATGTCTTTACTTTTTATTTTCTTTTGTTACTCCACTTTTTTATAATTGTTAGTAAACTATTATAAAGATAACTTACTCTGTACTTTGGTACCATGGAGGGTATCATACACTGTAGATGAAAAATTTCCTGAAAATTTAATATGTAGCAGCACACATTTTTTGGGCGTTTATAATCCAATAGGCTGATTCAAAAGCAATTATTATATTCTTTTTCTTTATTGGTACAAACAGCGTAAAGCACAATCTTTGTCCCTTAATCAAATGTGATCTTGCAATTTTTCTCCTTACTTGATATATTTAGCTTGATGAAGTCAATGTACTGATAATTTTGCCTTATTTTTGGATCGTCAAAAATAACTGTGTCTAAAAATAAATATAGGAGGAGCGTATTTGCGACATTCTCTGGGAAAACACTTTCATTGCAGAATTAATATATACTAACTTTTATATTGATTGAAATGGGTCAAATAAGATGTCTAACCCGAATTGATGATGATTCTAATCCTTTTCATGGTACACACTTACCATATCGTGCTGCTCAATAAGGTTTTGAGTTTGGGGGTGCGGGATATAACGAATGTGCCGACAAAATCGTCCTGTGTGCAGACAAATGCGGACACATAAGCTAAATTAAGAGGATAAAAACGCCCAAAGTCCCAGGCGTCACCACCATAGGCGCCCATAGGCACAATTTTAGGGTGGGGGGGCTTACAGGAAATAATTAGAGATTCCATTTCTGGATACTTTCAATATAGAGAAAAAATATCTTAGGCAGCGCGATAGTAAAGAGCGCCAAAGTAAAGAGCGATGTGGCACAATATAATGTTTGTTTTAGACCAGGGCACTTCTTAAAGAAAGAAATGTCACAGGAACTTCAAAAAGAGCTCATAAAGGGCGGCCAGCTCCCCTCCCCCACGTCAATCACTTCCCTAAACACATTCAATCAAAATTTTGAGATAGTCATTTTCTTCAGTGTAGTTTTAAGGTCTGAAAATTATGACTTTGAGAATGACATCCCCTCCCCCACAACCCTCAGAGCAAGGGTTATAAGTTATGGCGTGTGGGGATATAAGGTTTTATATAGGAAGGGGGCTCAATTTATTGGTAATCAGAAGTTCTACTGGCCTTTTTAACAGTCAAAAGTGATTGGAGGTCGTCCAGCCCTTTCCCCATACACCAATCATTTCCTCAAACATATTCAATCATAATTTTTCAGATAGCCATTTTGTTCAGTGTAGGTGAAAGGTCCAGAAAATATGTCTTTAAAGATAGCCCCCCCCCCATACAGCCCTCAGGTCAAAGATTTTAATTTACGCCCTGGGGGCTTATTAGGTTTTTAGAGAAATGGTGGTCGTATAAAATTCAAAGATGGCGCATTGGTTTTGTGATCAGAAGTTACAGTGTCAGTTTTAGGATTCAAAGTGATAAAAAGGCAAATAACCCCCCCCCTCCCACACACACGTCATATTTTCCAGAAACACATCAGATAGAAATTTTAAGATGGCCATTTGCTGTCGTAGAAACTTTGAAAAGGGCTCAGTCGGTTGGTAATTGAAAGGGCTAGTACCTTCTTAAATATTCAAAAGTGATTGGAGGGCAATCACCCCCCCCCCACACACACCCATCATTGCCCCAAACACTTCCAGTCAAAATCTCGAGATAGCTATTTTGTTTGACGTATATTAAAGTCCAGAAATTATGGCTTTGAGGATGAGAGTAGAGAGGGGGGTGTTACTCCGATCCCTCACCCCTGCTGCCACCTACAACTTTTTTACATAGTTTAATGAGGACAGGGTCAATGACCTCTTTCTCCATGACCTCTTTCTCCAGGTGTGTTTTTGGCACGCTCTTAGCGAATGTCAATGTTGTTATTGTTTCCGAGCCAAATGCCAAGGTCAATGTTGTTGTTGTTTTGAACAGAGTCATTAGGGAGAACACGTGGTTAATGGGGTCAATGTTGTTGTCGTTCGAAGCAAAGTTAATGACACTTCCTTCCTGTTCGAGGCAGATGTTATGATCCAGAAATAGTATTTGTTATTGTTATTCGAGCCAGATGTTATGAGGTTCCCGGAAACAGTTAATGACACTTCCTTCCGGTTCGAGCCGGATGTTATGATCCGGAAATAGTATTTGTTATTGTTATTCGGGACAGATGTTACGAGGTTCCCAGAAACAGTTAATGACACTTCCTTCCGGTTCGAGGCAGATGTTATGATCCAGAAATAGTATTTGTTATTGTTATTCGAGCCAGATGTTACGAGTTCCCGGAGACAGCTAGATCCCGTGTTTCCTTCTCAGCCAATCAGTGAGTCGGTTACATACCCCTTCTCAACCAAACAGAGGGCTTTTTACATATGGTTTTCCCCGTTACATAACAATTCGCCTTTGAGATTTCGTATATAACGGACATGCAATGTGACTAAATTATCAGAAAGTATTTTGACACAGTGCAAACAACCTGACAATGGATAAAACAATTAACATAATTGATGAGCTTGAGGCCTTGGCAGCCGCAATTAGCAATGTAAGTGCATTTTTATTTTCAAACAAATTTTCCTTGGACATCCTCCAATATATTCAGCTAAAACGTAAATATATTCCTCTACCCCCCCCCACCATTGTTTTACAATCCCAAATTCTCGCAAAAGAAATACCATTTCAATAAATTCCTTCCTTCTATATTTCCAGCTAAATCCCCCCTCCCTCCACCATTGTTTTACAATCCCAAATTCTCGCAAAAAGAAATACTTTTTTCTATAAATTCCTTCCCTCTATATTTCCAGCGAACTCCCCCCTCCCTCCACCCGTGTTTTACAAACCCAAAGTCTCGCAAAAAGACATACCATTTCAATAAAGTCCTTCCCTCTATATTTCCACCTAAATCCCCCTCCCTCCACCATTGTTTTACAATCCCAAATTCTCGCAAAAAAAAATACCATTTCGATAAATTCCTTCCCTCTATATTTCCACCTAAATCCCCCCCACCATTGTTTTACAATCCCAAATTCTCGCAAAAGAAATACCATTTCGATAAATTCCTTCCCTCTATATTTCCAGCTAAATCCCCCCCCCCACAAACCATACTGAATGCAAAACGTATATATATTCCTATACCGTCAAAACCTAACCACCGCAAAAAGAAATACCTTTTTGATAAATTTGGCCTTTCTGTAAGCCTTATCAACTTCTGCATATCTCTTAGCTATTAACCCGATATGTTTTGACAGTACATTTCCGCAGGGTTATAATTACTTTGTCGTCCCCTCTTCCGATGTGTTTACAAACGCAGCAGCCAAAGGGTTTCTCCGTCAAAATTAAAACACTTTTAAGCAATAATTAGAATTGTAGTTTCGTAACCTATATGGAAGGAGAGAAACAGATTAAGTTTAACAATATATTTAGGGCATTATGTGAAAGGGGGCAATACATCGCTTCTAACAGCTTCGTTGTAAGTAAAAGTAAGGGGGATTCTGTGTGTAGACATGTACGCCCATTGACAAGAAAACTAATGTGTAAATTTATAATTTTTTCAAGCCTACAATAAAGGTTCTTTTATAGTAACGGGTGTGAATACAAGATTTTTGTTGGTGGTTAGAAATTTTAGTAGTTACAAAATAGAAAAGATAATAGCTCCGCTTTCGCTTGAATAAAACGCATGATTAACTTTATGAGAGGGATGGCTTAATTTTTCTAAATTTAGGGGGGGAGAATATGTGTTTTGTGATTTCTTAGTGATAAACTAAACAAAATAATGTTTAATAACTTTCTTTCTTTAAAAAGGGGCAAATTATTTTGATTTGATTTTTTCTTCTCTTCTTTAAGGCAAATTATGAAGAATTTGCGGACACTGCTTTGATGAGACCTATGTCTGACGCAAATAGCGAAGAATGCGTGCCCCCTCCTGCTAAGAAGACGAGGGTCAATAATGCCCCCCCTGCCATGCAATATGATCGCTGGCCAAAGCCCCCCAGCTCCACACTGCCTGCCCAAGTGCAGCCACCTACACAAGCCACTCTTAATCGAGCCTCAGTTATACAATATGCTCATCGGTCGAAACCCCACAGCTCCACACTGCATGGCCAAGTGCAGCCGCCTGTACCAGCCCCTGTCCCGGCTGTACATGAAATTAATGTCACCAGTCCCTTCGCCCTCCAACATGCACTACCTGGACCTTCAAGAGCTGACCCAGCTGCACAAGAACATAGCGACGCCGCTTCGTCCACCTTCATTCATGCGTTGCCTGGGCCTTCGGGGGATGCCCCACCTACACAAGGTCAGGAAGTGACCCTCCAGCATGCACTATCTGGTCCTTCGGGCATTCAAATACTGCCCTCGGATTATACAAATGTAAGTATTTTTTCTTCAAACTATCTATTGCTTCCATTGTTTTCAACCCAATATAAACTTATCTCAGCGGGATATATCTAAATGTAATTTTTTGCAGAGAAACCACTCTTTTCTAATCTTTACTGTTTTCTCTGCTATTATCACATATATTTTAGATACCTTTGAAACTGAATGCTCTTTTTCACGTAATTTTAGAGAGAGATTATCCCCTCTGTCACATATTGACGTTCTAATTTACACTGAATATTTCTTCGTGCCAAAGATTTTAGCGAGGGGAAACCGAGTTAACGGTTCAATCCTGGAACACTCGCGCGGCGGCTTACAATAATTGTGAGCTAATGAAGAGTTCACCGTACCTATAGAACGGAATTAGAGAGAAACTTGGACTTATGCAGTCTAAGAAAATTTTTCAAATTTTTTGGTAAATTATTTAAACGGCCGGGAGCCGAGGAGCCAGTGGGTCCAGGACGTGGTGTGGAGCAAGGTTTGGGAAGCGCCGCGGGTCAACGAAGTGCCACGGGTCCACGACGCGCCACGGGTCCAACACGTGCCATGGGTCCAAAAAGCACCACAGGTCCAAGAAGAACAACGGGTCAGGGAAGCGCCACGGGGTCGAGAAGCATCGCGGGAAGCGATGCGGGCCCCGAGAAGCGCCACAGTTCCAAGAAGCGCCATGGGTCAGGGAAGTGCCACAGGGTCAAGAAGCATCGCGGGAAGCGATGCGGGCCCCAAGAAGCGCCACAGGGATGCGCCACGAGTCAGGGAAGCGCCACGGGTCAGGGAAGCACCACGGGGTCGAGAAGTATCGCGGGGAGCGATGCAGGCCCGAGAAGTGCCACGGGGATGCGCCACGAGTCAGGGAAGCGCTGGGGGAAGTGCCATGGGTCAGGGAGGCGCCACGGGCCAGGAAAGTGCTGCAGAGATGCCCCCCCCCCACAGGGGGTGCACCACGAAAAAAAAAAAAAAAAAAAAAAAAAAATCCTATGTCATATCTTAGATCGTCGTTAAGCTATTTTTTTCATTTATAGGTTGTCCTGGCCCCCTACTCGCCGTCTAGTGAAGAAGGGGAAGAAGATGCATCTTTGGAGTCCCCCAACAATTTAACATGGGACAACTCGATTGAAGTACCTGACAATATTGATGAGTTTTTAGAGGATTTTTGTAAAGTAGATAATAGCACAGTTGAACTGGTAGACTTGAGCCAAAATACCTTGCAAATTTTAGACGAGTTTACCTAGGAATGTGCAGGGAGCACGCCAGCCTCCGATTACCCACTTCAAACAACTGAAGTGGAACAGAGTCCAGATATTGTTGAACAAGTAGGGGAGGGAATACATCATTCCCTGAATTTCTTTTGTCCAATACAATATTGAATAATATAGGTGTTTTCACTGCAACATTGGGGGAGCCTTTTAAGACACGTCTGGGGGGAAATTTTGCTTTTGATCCAGTAGAAAGTGTGCATGCCTATGTAGATAACATGCTTGCACGGCTAGAGCAACCAATTCAAATGTGGGGGGGTAGGCATTCAATTAAGGTTTCTATTGTTTTAAAGGTTTTTTATTTGAATGAGGGGAAAAGCGAGGTTTACTATCATTTTATACATTCCGAGATGCGTATAATTTATCCAAATTTAGAAAATTTTGAGGGTGTTTTTAGCCAGTGGGTAGGGCAAATTATAGCGCATCTCGAGAACTATAACGAAAACGGGAGTGGCTCTGTAGTTTTATTCATTGAAAATTTAAGCGTAAATATTTATAAATTTAATAAATATTTTATTTTAAGAGGGGGGCAGGTGGGGGGTATGAAAGAGATACAGTTTTAAATTATAATCCAGATCTAGTAGGTTGTCAAGGTGTCCAGAAGATTTGTTTTGAAACAGATCAAAAGTGTTTCAAGTATGCTTTACTCATATCAGCATACGAGCCTCTAGCACGTGACGCTACCAAGAAGAATTTAGATCACTGGGCTGTACATGGGAAGGACGGGTCCCATTTCCCACTTGTAGATTTTTCATGCTTAGAAGGGAATTACCCAGTAACGCTACAATCCATTGACATGTTTGAAAGGGCAAATGCTCACTTGAATATCGGCGTTACTGTGGTACAATATGAAACAGAATTTAAAAATGGGGCTCGCTTTAAAAAGAAGGGGGTGGTATTCCCCGTAAGAGGTCCGTCACTTGATTTGGTTAAGCACTAGGTTTGGTTGTTATACACACCACCTGGTCAACCGAACGCAATCGGTCATTTTAATCCAATCACTGACATTAGTAGAGTTCTGGGGGTGGTAAGCATAATGGGGTACGTTTCTACTGTCCAACATGCTTGTCACAATTCCGTAGTGATATGAAACTACGGGGTCACATGAGACACTGTAGACGGCATGGATACCAGACAGTGGAAACGGTTTCAGGGGATAGGGCTATTTTACGATTCAAAAATTTTCAGAATACTCTTCTCCAATGCAACAAAATATCTTTGGACTGCGAAGCTAAGCTGGTGGAGGTGAATGACCCACAATATCCAAACCGTATCAAAGAACACCAGGCCATTGCAGTCTCCTATGCCCATGCGCAAAGAGACAATTCTAATACCATGCGGTTGTTAGAAGTAGTAGAAACATTGGATGAGGGAGATGAGATCATGGTCAAGGCATTGACTAAACTGATTGGCACGGCTAATGGTGCTATTTCTCGTTTGAGAAATACACATTATCCAATGGTGCTGTCTGCAGAGGATCGTCTCGCGATTAAAAATCAAAAAATAGGTTGGGTATGCAAGGGGGAGTGTGGAGAGGAGGATACGGGGACTAAAGGGAAAAGAGGGGGGCGAGAGAACGGCCGAGACCATGACCACGTGGGGCAAGAAATATCATCTGGGGGTAGTACTTTTAGGGGAGGAGCACATCAATCATGTAATTTAAACGTTAGCCACAAGTTTTTCATTCCATTTTTTATTCATAATTCTAACTATGACTTAAAGTTTATTTTACCGGCACTGGCACGTATGCATAGGGAGGGAGGTGGAGTAGATAGTCCATGGGTAAATAATTCATTTATCTACAACATTAGTTCCAAATCGGCCGAGAAGTTATTGCTTCTCGAACTGAAATGGCAAGTTGTGGATAATGAGCTTACGTCCTGGAATAAAATTTGGTTTTTAGATTCTTTTAGTTTTTTCCCAAAATCCCTTAGTCAACTAATTCAAGTGAAGAAAAGCGACAATTTTGATAGCTTTCCCTTGCTTAAACAGCACTTTCCAGACAGTGAAATGTATGACTTATTAACCAGCAAAGGTGTATATGCATATGATTATTACTGTTCTGGCGCTCGCTTAAGCGAGGAGAAACTACCTCCAATTGAAGCTTTTCAGAATTCACTGACCAACAGTGAATGCACAGTCGAGGAGTATGAGTTTGCCAAGAAGGTGTGGGCTAAGAGGGATTGTAAAAATGGGTGGGATTATTGTAGACTGTACTTGGCCAGTGACGTTATAACTCTGTTGGATATAGTCTGTAAGAATACAGACCAGATCTATTCAGAGTTTGGACTAGATATAGGATATTATTTTTCTACACCACATTTAGTAATGGATTTAATTTTAAAAATTAGCAGGGAGGAAATAGGCCTAATCACGGATGTAGACCAACACCTTTTTGTAGAGCGTTCAATGCGGGGAGGGTATGTTTTTCACGGGGATCGCGTCTTATCAACCGATCCGAGTGGACAAAACAGCACCGGTGTAAAGTCAAATGCAGTGTTCTTGGACATGAACTCACTGTACCCCTCGGCAATGTCTAACTACTCTTTGCCGTGTGGGAACTATCAATGGCTTGAGAGTCCTTGTGAGTTCCCCGACATTAACACAGTCGAGGACAATGGGCCACAAGGATGGTTCTTTGAAATTGATGGTCACATTCCGCTGGCCCTTCACGACTCAGTCAAAGATTTTGTTTTTCCCTGTATCAATCGACCAGTGACCAGGGACTCGTTGAGCCCCTACAATCGGTCATTGGTTGAGGATATGGGGATGCATTGGACTCCTCTAAACAGAAACTGATTGCTGATTTGGACCCTAAAGATAATATTGTTGTTCACCATGGGCGTTTGCACTGGATGGTGAACAATGGTTTCAAAATCACCAACATACATAGGGTCCTTCAGTTCAATCAGAAACCTTATTTGAAAGCGTTTATCGATACTTTTGTCGATAAACGCTCTAGGGCAAATTCAAAGGTGGAGAAGGAATTGTACAAGCTCATTCTAAATTCAGCGTTTGGCAAAATGTGCGAAAGCGTACGTAACAGATATCGCTGTGACGTCGTAACTGCCTCTCTAGAGTGTGCACGAATTATTGCCGACCCTAATTTCACATCATTCACGAGCATAGAGACCGGCATGGTTCTTCTACACGGAAAAAAGCGAAACGTAGCACTGAACAAGAATATCGCAGGAGGTAGTTCAGTACTAGAAATTTCAAAAAAGCTCATGTTATCGCTCTTTTACAATGTGTGGAAGGTGCACTGGCCCCGGGAGGAGGAGGTACAAGTTTATTATGGGGATACAGACTCTCTGCTGCTAAAAGTAAAAACTGAAGATTCATTGAGCGATTTGCAAAATGGGGTGCACATCAGTTCGAGGATGGATTTCACCAACTGGAACCCATCCCTCTATCCTGAGCTGGTGAAACGTCAAGCCCCCAACCAACTATTAAATTAAAATCTGAAACGGGGAGTGATTTGATATCTAGGGGGTGTTCCCGGGTCCCAAAGTTTATTGCGTGGAAACACATAGTGGGGATGAAAAGAAAACATGTAAAGGGGTGCCTACACACTTTGTAAAGAGCAATTTTAACATGAGCGTATACAAAGACTGTGTAGAAAGTAGCCTAGTGCCAAGAGCACAAGTGCTTGCAATTCGCTCTCTACAGTATAGAAATTATACTGTGAGAGTAGAAAAAAATGCAATGTCGTGTATATCCGACAAGGTCTATGTGCTCGAGAACGGTGTGAGTGTCCTGCCCCATGGCCACTATCGTATTTCAGATCGAGTTGAATGCATTGACTATCGTAATCAACTTGGTCTGGATAAACTAATCTGACTAACCACCACTCAACCTTTCATAAATTAACTAACCGCCCAACCCGTTCATGAATTAACTAACCCAATCTCACTACCTTAACCACTAACCCATCCACTAACCCATAGCAGTGACGACAACTATTTTTCCATCGCAGCTCCAGGGGGGGGACCCTTCCCACGGCCGGCTCCCGGGGGTGGGGGGGCCACCAATCACTCAAATATTCAACTGTGCTAGTTCCAAGTGTATTTTATTGTATATACAAGTGTTCTAGAAAAGTGTTGTAGATGGACAAAGGTGTTGTACAGAAAGTGTGGTACAAAAGTGATGTAGATGAGCAAAGGTGTTGTACAAAAAGTGTTTAAAGACAATAAGTGTTTTACAAAAAGTGTTATCGTTGCAGTACTTGTTGAAGAAGTGTTTATCGTAATAAATTTCGCCATAAAATATTGTTTTTGTTGTTCTTGAATAGACGGGAAAATTACTACTTATTCATTGGTCACATATGATTTACAGTTAGTCATAGTCCTACTGTTGTCAACAGTATGCATCAATTTAAAACACCCTTCAGATCGTTTCTGTATGGACCGTCAATGTCGGGGAAAACAACGCTTTTAGCTAGAATAATTCAAAATTGCGATAAAATGTTTTTGGAAAAGCCAAAAAAAATCTACTATTGCCATAGTATTTGGCAAGACTCATATGATAAGATAAAGGCAATTGCCACAACCATACAAATACAATTCATAAGAGGACTTGATGTTTTCAATAGTAGTGCACCGAACTCATGGCTGATTATTGATGATTTGGCTGAATCCATTGAACAGTTCTCACAGGAAATGCTGCAATTGTTCACTGTCCGATCCCATCATGAAAACATTTCCATAACCCTAGTTCTACACAATCTGTTTCATCAGAGCAAATGTATGCGAACCCTTGCTTTGAATTGCACTATCTATATTATATATCGAGTCGTTCGTGTTTATATCTCGCGCCTAAAACTAAATAAGAAGATATAACCCGGCACACCAAAAAATATTTTTTCGGCGTACAAACAATCGACAAGCAATCCCTTTGGTTACATTTTATTGGATCTCAATCAGAGCACGCCCGAGGATCTTCGTGTAGTCACAGATATTTTTGACAATGAAATTACAGTATTTTCCGGTGAACAGTAGAAAAGGCTATTTGTTACAATCATGACACTGAAGAAACTACACGAACAACGGCATTTATTTTCCGTTTTAAGCACTTCAAAACTCATGCTTAGGAAGGCTATACTCAAACATGGTGTTGGCAATGATTTCGTTAATCTAATATCTGAACTGTTTTTAAATTTGACTGAGGACAATGTTCAACTGCCTGAAGGTGTTAGACAACAGACAAAGCAACATCGTTCCACTGTACGTGCCTGGGATTGAAAAAAAAAGGGAAAAAATTTATAAAGAACACGACTCCTTCAAGCCGGCGGTAGCTTCTTCACACTTTTGCTACCGATAATTGCAGGACTTGTAAACAGTTTTCTCTAGAGAAGGGCAAAACCCTATACATTAACGCCATTTGAACTTGTTCTCTCGCCTGTCGAGCATTTTGAAGATAATCTAAGCAAGTTCATTAATGATGAGAATATTGCCGATGATAAAAAACTGCTTTTACTTCAAGATGCATTGCGACGTATGGACAAACATAAACCTTATCGCGAGAGATCCGCCGTCTCTAAACAAGAAGCATCTCAAGATTCTGCACAATCAAAGGAGAAGGAGTTGAATTCGATTGTATTGAAAATTGGAAACCAACTGCCACTGTCGTATCGAGAACCGAGTAAAAGAGTATTATCTTATTTCATGCTGGAATCTGGTGATCAAGTTCAAGTCGACAGCATAGGTAAATAAATTATAATTCGAGGAAAAAGTTATAATATAGTTGATTTAATTTTTGATATGGTGACGAATCTTAAAGGACTCTTATCCTTGGACGATAATCTATACAACTTTCTAAGTGTATCAAACTTTCCCAAAAGTCTTATTTGCATTAAGCAAATTCTAAAGAAATTAAATGAACATCCAACAGCGCCATTTAAAGAAGAAGAAGAAGAAGAAGATACTAGCACCATTGATTTTACAACACCTTTGTCTGCTAGTCAAAAGAGAAGACGAATTGATGCACCCTCCAGTGTGCAAAAGGGGAGTTGACATTACGCTACGTGTTTACGCTCAAAATGGATGAAGTTTTGAAAGGTGTCTATGAAAATATTGGCGAAGCGGGAAGTTTAAGTTCTCCCAAAACGCTTTCCAAAGTTTCCGGCACCACATTGATTAATGCAAAAGAGTATCTAGAAAATGAACCAAGTTACACACTACATCGGAATCATAGACTTCGCAGTAAACAATATCGTCAAACTAAAGCCTTTTTCCCTCTGCATATAATGCAAATGGATCTTTTAACTTTAGACACAGTTCAACAGCGTCACAATGCGCCATACAAATATATTCTGGTGGCAATCAGTGTTTTTAGTCGCTATGCCCATGCTATTTCGCTGCGATCAAAGAGAGGTGTTGAAGTTACTCTGGCCATTGAAAGTATTCTCTAACAGGATTCATATAGAAAAATTCAATCAGATCGCGGCAGTGAATTTGCTAATCCTCATGTGCGAAAATTTCTTTTGAAATATAATACAACACTATATCATAGTCACAGTACAATAAAGGCTGAATTGGCTGAACGATTAATAAGAACGATTAGTTTATTAATTTCAAGATATTGTACACTGAAAAATACATCTGCTTTTATTCACGATTTAGATAAAATCATGCAGATATATAACCATCGACCACATCGATCTCTGTCCAACTCTAGCCCTCGGGATGTTCACTACAGTGAGAATACATTTGATGCTTTTCTAAAGCAATACTCCAATGGCAATGAGAAGAAGAATAAGAAGAAATTCCATGTTGGTGATACTGTTCGAATTAATAGAACCAGCAATATTTTTGATAAGATAAATTATTTATGGAGCACCGAACTTTTTAAAGTGTCCAAAATCCTATACACTATACCCATAGCATACCGAATGCGATATAACAGAGTTTATGAGATTTTCGGTGGTTTTTATGAATATGAACTGCAAAAAGTTAGAAACACTAGTGAAATTTATCAAATTGAAAAGATATTAAAGAGACGTACTAGTAGAGTCAATAAACAGTTACTTGTTCGCTGGCTAGGATACAGCTCGAATTTTTATTCTTGTGCAAGTTCGTAGGACTTTGAATATAAAATATGATTTATTGTGATCTGTCAGGTACAACGTTTACGATACTTTCTACACCCAATGAAATAGAACCATTGATTTTTGGAAGAAACTCTCTCTCACTCTTCCATTCCACGCAACGTCCGAAGTGGCCCGTGTTAATGGAATTCTCAGAAATACCAATGAAATACTGAGAAAAGATCGTAAATATGAAATAAAAATCAGACCGTATGATTGGCCACCACCACCAGGTGATCAAGAACAAATTCAAAAAATCAATTGGATGGATTATCCATATATTGAATTACCCTACCAAGAACTCACCTGTATGAATGATTTATGGCGTACCATTAATAAAAGAATTTCCACTCGTAAAAAGGGAGCTTTTCATTTCAACTATTCAAAGGAGGGGGGCAAGATCTACATTAGCTCACCTATTGACAGTGAGAAGGTTATTCTCAATAATAATCTAAAGGATGTTCTTGGCTTTAAGCTCAATATAATCAATGGCAAAAGTGCCGGAAACACAAATTTCATTTTCGCTGACTACCCGCCTGCCTTCTCCACAGACACTTGTATATTTCTCTATGCTTCATTTGTGGAAACATCTCGGGTTGGTAATTCAAATGTTCCCCTCCTACGAGTTCTTGAACGAAAAACCAATCAAGAACATAATCATCACTACAATATAAAGCATCTTCAGTATATCCCAGTAAACACTTCCAATTTGGAACTCTGTCAGTTAACATTAAGAACTGAGTTGAGTGATTCAATAGCAATTTCAAAGGGTTTGGCTGTGATTACATGTCATTTTCGCCTCATCGTTCAACAGCAAGATGTCTAATAGAAAAGTGGTATTCACTTGTCCTGACATTGATTGCTATGTTAATAATCTTGGCCCAAGACAACAAGGCAATGGAATGGACTATTACAAGGGTCACTCTTCAATGTCTGTCTATGGTTTTGGCAGTTGGTTTGCTTAGCTGTTTCGCTCTTCACTACTACTGGCTAGAAAACATCTTGTACCGGCTGCGAGAGATTTTGCAGCCTCTACACTATCCGATTGGGGTTCTGGCAAGAATTTTAAAAAAAGTGCTACGGAAAATCTTAGGTCCAGTGCGCGAACCCTTGGCGAGAAATTAAAACAGAATGGTAAAGGTTTAAAAAGGTTAAGAAACAATGCATCACTCATCAATCTCTACTCAGGACGGAAACGAAAGACATCCCTTTTGTCAAAGAAAAGAAAGCCGACACGTAGTGTTAACAGAAGCCCCAGGAAAAAAATTATCAGATCGAAACTAGAATTCTTCTCCTAAAATGTCCTATCTACCGCATAAGGATTCTCAACCCTCAATCACCGCCTCATTGAATCTATTCAATGCTGAAAATGATGATGTCCGTGTCAAGCATGGATACTAGTAACAATTCTATCCGCTACAGCCACTCTCCGACAATATCCTCTTTCAAATTTATTCCAATGAAGACTACTTCATAGATTTATCGTCCACATTTATAGATTTAAAGATGAAAGTCCGTAAATCCGATAATACAATGTCAGTTCGGGCCGATGGACTATCCTATGAAAATTGTATACTACATTATTTATTACGTCAAATTAGTGTCTACACCAATGGCACGCTGGTGAGCACAAGCAACAATCTCTTAAATTATGCAAGCTATTTCCAGTTCATGCTGATGACACCCAAGTCATACAAGGAATTGAGAGGCGCCTCCAATGGATATGAATATATTACTAATACTGATAGTACAGATGCGCTTAAAAATGCTACAGCTAGTGAATTACATCTAGTTGGAAAAATATATCATGAAATATTTAATATACCCCAATGGCTGCCGCCCAATGTTAAAGTGGATATAAAATTGCCGCTTGCACCATCAAATTTCATATTGAGAAAAGAACTTGCCGCAAATCCCGACGTAAGTCTCTCCCTCACCTCAGCAATACTTCATGTACGCAAACAGCAGGTTATGAGTTCTGTTGCTTTGGCCGTGGAAAAACTGAGAGCCAATGGCAACAATATTAAACTACTTGTTCCTCATACAATCACCAATCAACGTCATATTGCCGTGGGGTCACGCACCTTCACCGATTCATCCTTTAACAATGGCGAAATCCCCTCGAAATTGTCTTTGGCATTTGTAATGAGCGCCAGTGCAATAGGTGCAATAGGAATGCCCACATAAATTCGAGATGTTTGGACTTTCATCTCTTGTGTGCAAAGTAAACGGTATCCCACTCTACAATCTATCTTTTGATAAATCCTATAGAACATTGTACGAGTTGACCATTCAAACCCTAGATCATGATTCACAACTATTAGAAAATGGTATAACTGAAGATATGTTTGCTAAACCACACGGTATCATTGTACTTGATTTGTCTGGCACACAGGATATGAGTATAGTACGTACGGGGAGTGTGCGTTTAGAGTGTACATTTGCCGACCCATTGGCTGAGAGTGGTGTACTAATCTTACTAACCCGATAGAGAGCAGTGGGGGGAAAAACTCACAAAGGTATTGTTCTAAGCGACTGGGTGATCGGAATAACAGTAAAGTAATTAATTTTTATAAACTAGATCCCTACATGTCTAGGTACGTATCCAGTTGCCTGAACGAGGACTACCCATGACATACTAATCTCGTGAACAATACCCGATTAATTTTTCTTAGAATCCCATTGTCTCTGATTGCGGTTTCGTGGCTTAAAATCTTTCAAACAATGACGACTATCGAATTTTTTGATCCTCTTGGCCTACCCTATACATTCTACACGCCACACATCAGCAACTATATTGAGAGCAGTGGGAAAACCATTATTCAAAATCGAAAGAGGGTGCAGGATCTAACGACTAAGAGCTGTGGTTTCCATGCGCTACTATATTTTGTGTTCCGATGTCGTGGTTATACTTACAAGCAGTTTCTCCGTATTTATGGTGACAATCCACGTCTGAACGACTTTCTAGTGGAAAATATACTTACAAGTGTATTTAATATTGATTTCAATGCCCTAAGAGTAAAGTGCTTAAAAAATGTTTGTGAATTTGTTTATTAATAAAATGTATATATACAACAATGTCTTTAAATCAACACTTTTAGATTTCTTCATCGGTGTATAGGTAACTGTCGTGAACCACTAATGTTGGTAAATCATTTGGATTCACTGTATATTGATCTTGATTGACTGCAAAGTCAGGGTCACATTTTTTGCAGTACAATGTAACTTCACTCTTGTCATATCTCTTTGTAAAGTCAATGATACTATTTACATTCATATTATGAAATTTAAAAGTTTCAATTGGTCTATTTGAAGCAGCATCACAGAAAGTGTTTTCAAGTGGTGCATCAAATTTGGTAAGAGCCAAATAAAAATCGCTTGGCTTATAGTCATAGTAGGCAGTGTCGTCACAGAAATGACGTAGAAAACAGATTGTCTTGCTACCCCAACAGTTGAATCGTAGACCAGATTCCTCTTCCCAGAATAATTTAAATCCGCGACGATACCAATCTCGTAGAAATAAACTAAAATCACGTTTAGGATTCTTTCCAATCATAGCGGGGTAAGTATTCTCCCACTGATCAGATTTATCATAGTGACAATTGGAGCACAGGTGTCCGCTAGGGTGTGAGTCACACACCTCCTCAAGACATGAATTGCATCCTTTAATTTGTACTGCATAGCCTCTATGTAATTTGCAAGGATTACATAATTTACACTTTTCATTATAGTCATCAATAATTGTACAATTCTCGCATTGAGTCCAACTGCCAAGAGTGTACAAGCACAATGGACATATATAGAACATTTTGGTTTCTGATGTCAACTCTCTCACAGCTAAAACGAAACTGATCCTCTTCGTTCGATAAATTCAAAGTGTAGGAAAGAGGAGAGGAGTAGCTCCGTGACGTTACCTCTTTCGAAGGAGGAGCCATCTACATTGGCAATGAAAGTATATCCACAATATGATTTTGCTTTGTTCCAATTAATATATCAATAAATTGAGTATAAGCATTTGAATCACATTTTAAAAGTTTCATACAATAGTCCAATGGGGGAGAATCAGTTTTCATTATATTGTCAAGTGTTCCCTGAGAAAATATCTTCCTTTGAATAGACAGCTCGAGAAAATCATCATTCAAAATCAAATGTTTTTCCATAAATACTACATGATTCTCTCTTTCTCAAATTTATTCATTTTTCAATCCTTTCACTCTGACTGTCAACTCTAAACTGTCCAGAAAAGAAAGTTGGCTCGGAAACAATAACAAATACTATTTCTGGATCATAACATCTGCCTCGAACCGGAAGGAAGTGTCATTAACTGTTTCCGGGAACCTCATAACATCTGGCTCGAATAACAATAACAAATACTATTTCTGGATGATAACATCCGCCTCGAACAGGAAGGAAGTGTCATTAACTGTTTCTCGGAACCTCATAACATCTGGCTCGAATAACAATAACAAATACTATTTCCGGATCATAACATCCGCCTCGAACAGGAAGGAAGTGTCATTAACTGTTTCTCGGAACCTCATAACATCTGGCTCGAATAACAATAACAAATACTATTTCTGGATCATAACATCTGCCTCGAACAGGAAGGAAGTGTCATTAACTTTGCTTCGAACGATAACAACATTGATCCCATTAACCACGTGTTCTCTCTAATGACCTGTTCAAAACAACAACAACATTGACCTTGGCATTTGGCTCGGAAACAATAACAACATTGACAGTCGCTGAGGGCGTGCCAAAAAAGCACCTGGAGAAAGAGGTCATGGAGAAAGAGGTCATTGACCCTGTCTTCATTAAACTATGTAAAAAAGTTGTAGGTGGCAGCAGGGGTGAGGGATCGGAGTAACACCCCCCTCTCTACTGATGAGAACCCCCTCATGGTCCTCAGGGCAAGGGTTGTAAGGTATGGCCCGAGGGCATTTAAGGTTTCTATGGAAACGGGGGTTGGAAACGGGGGACTGGAAATTGGAAGTTGAAGAGCTATTTTTTAGAGTCAAATTTTTTAGAGGGCAGCTATAACCCCCCCCCTCCCACATCATATTTTCCCCCAATGCATCCGATAGAAGTTTTAAGATAGCAATTTGTTCAGAAATAGTCCAAAGATATCATAACACGGCCTTTGGGGCTGACACAACCCCCCAAAGTATGGGAATAGGTGCTTTAAGTTATGCCCCGGGGGGGTGTAAGGTTTTTATGAAAAGGTGGTTTTGTGAACTTTAGAGGAGGCTCATTTGATTGGAAATGCATACTTCTAGTTTCATTTAAAAGTCAAGCGTGATGGAGCAAAAATACCCCCCCCCCCTCTCCCTGATATCCTCTTTTCCCCAATCACATTCGATCGAGATTGTGAGACAGCCATTTTGTAGCCAATAGTCCAAAGAAAATATAACAATGCCTTCAGCAATCAAATATACGAAATATTTAGGCGGACGTTGAACTAAATTAAAACAAACTATTAACATGTGAACTTTCACTTCCAAAAGGTGACAAAGCACTATCCAGAGAACAATTTATATTATTAAGTTAGATCATTAAGGGTAAGTTGTAGGGGATTTTGAACTAGCCAGAAAGCACTATGTGTACACTTTTAGTACTACAACTACAGTGTAACTAATGACACTTACAGTATTTAGGTGAAACTTCTAGGAAGTGTTTAGGGGGCTTTCAAAAACGAAAAAACTGTATACATGCGGGTTTTCAAAAAGGCATATAAGCAATATAGTGGCAGCACCACTCTATAATAGTCAGAAATAGCATTGAAACATTTAAATAAGCTAATTCGATTCAAAATTAAAAGTTCTAGGGTCCTTTCTAAGAGTAAAAAGAGTTTGGAGGGAAATCATAATTTATTATTAACTATTTATATTAATTATTAATATAAATTAATAATTTATTATTAATTTATTATAATTTATTAACTATGATACTTAGATTTGGTCAGTGTTATCAAATGTATCTGTCAAAACACATTGCTAAAGAATTTGTTCACTCTGATACTTAGATTTTCTCAATTTTATCAAGCATATGTGACTGAAGATGATGATAAAGAATTTATTCACTCTGATACTTAGATTTTGTGAATGTTATCTGATGTATCAGACCAAAGAAGTTGATAAAGAATTTTAGTGGGGGGGGCTTACCTGATCTAATTAGTGCTTCTATTTCTGCATAATTTAAATCTCGAGTCAAAATATCTTAGGCAGCGCGATAGTAAAGAGCGCCAAAGTAAAGAGCGATGTGGCACAATATAGGCTAATGTTTGTTTTAGACCAAGGCACTTCTTATAGAAAGAAATGTCACAGGAACTTCAAAAGAGCTCATAAAGGGCGGCCAGCTCCCCCTCCCCCACGTCAATCACTTCCCTAAACACATTCAATCAAAGTTTTGAGATAGTCATTTTCTTCAGTGTAGTTTTAAGGTCTGAAAATTATGACTTTGATAATGACATCCCCTCCCACACAACCCTCAGAGCAAGGGCTATAAGTTATGGCCTGTGGGGATATAAGGTTTTTTATAGGAAGGGGGCTCATTTGATTGGTAACCAGAAGTTCTACTGGCTTTTTTAACAGTCAAAAGTGATTGGAGGTCGTCCAGCCCTTTCCCCATACACCAATCATTTCCTCAAACATATTCAATCATAATTTTTCAGATAGCCATTTTGTTCAGTGTAGGTGAAAGGTCCAGAAAATATGTCTTTAAAGATAGCCCCCCCCCCCAAATATCTCTCAGGTCAAGGGTTGTAAGTTACGCCCTGGGTGCATATAAGGTTTTTATAGAAATGGTGGTCGTATAAACTTCAAAGATGGCTCATTGGATTGGTAATCAGAAGTTATAGTGCTCTTTTCAAGAGTCAAAGTGATCAGAAGGCAAATAGCCCCCCCCCCCACACACACGTCGTATTTTCCAGAAACACATCAGATAGAAATTTTAAGATGGCCATTTGCTGTCGTAGAAACTTCGAAAAGGGCTCAGTCGGTTGGTAATTGAAAGGGCTAGTACCTTCTTAAATATTCAAAAGTGATTGGAGGGCAATCACCCCCCCCCCACACACACCCATCATTTCCCCAAACACTTCCAGTCAAAATCTCGAGATAGCTATTTTGTTTGACGTATATAAAAGTCCAGAAATTATGTCTTTGAGGATGAGAACCCCCTCATGGTCCTCAGGGCAAGGGTTGTAAGGTATGGCCCGAGGGCATTTAAGGTTTTTATGGAAACGGGGGTTGGAAACGGGGGACTGGAAATTGGAAGTTGAAGAGCTATTTTTTAGAGTCAAATTTTTTAGAGGGCAGCTATACACCCCCCCCCCCCCCACATCATATTTTCCCCCAATGCATCCGATAGAAGTTTTAAGATAGCCATTTGTTCAGAAATAGTCCAAAGATATCATAACACGGCCTTTGGGGCTGACACAACCCCCCAAAGTATGGGAATAGGTGCTTTAAGTTATGCCCCGGGGGGGTGTAAGGTTTTTATGAAAAGGTGGTTTTCTGAACTTTAGAGGATGCTCATTTGATTGGAAATGCATACTTCTAGTTTCATTTAAAATTCAAGCGTGATGGAGCAAAAATACCCCCCCCCCTCTCCCTGATATCCTCTTTTCCCCAATCTCATTCGATCGAGATTGTGAGACAGCCATTTTGTAGCCAATAGTCCAAAGAAAATATAACAATGCCTTCAGCAATCAAATATACGAAATATTTAGGCGGACGTTGAACTAAATTAAAACAAACTATTAACATGTGAACTTTCACTTCCAAAAGGTGACAAAGCACTATCCAGAGAAAAATTTATATTATTAAGTTAGATCATTAAGGGTAAGTTGTAGGGGATTTTGAACTAGCCAGAAAGCACTATGTGTACACTTTTAGTACTACAACTACAGTGTAACTAATGACACTTACAGTATTTAGGTGAAACTTCTAGGAAGTGTTTAGGGGGCTTTCAAAAACGAAAAAACTGTATACATGCGGGTTTTCAAAAAGGCATATAAGCAATATAGTGGCAGCACCACTCTATAATAGTCAGAAATAGCATTGAAACATTTAAATAAGCTAATTCGATTCAAAATTAAAAGTTCTAGGGTCCTTTCTAAGAGTAAAAACAGATTGGAGGGAAATCAGCCCGTCTCTCAAGCCAATTTATTTCCCAAACACATCTATTCAAAATTTTGAGACAACTATTTTGTTCAGCATAGAAGAACGGCCCAGCAACTATGTCTTCAGGAATATTGGGCATGTCAAACCCCCACAATTTTGCCAAACTATGGATTCGTATAGAAAAAAATATATATAAAGTATTTTTTTCTTCATGAAGATGACTTTGTCAATAAAAAACGAACAGAAATTCATCTAATAAAAAATTTTTTTCCATAAAACAAGCTTTTCATAGAAAAGTAGAGAGCTCCATTAAGCCAAAAATGGGCAGAAATTAAGTCAAGTAATCATCCAAGCGTGAAACTACCACAAATCACTATTAATAAATAAATAAAACTTAAAATGAACAGAATTTAGAATAAATAGCCGAGTCAAACTCGAAACGAGCAAAAATTAACATTAGTAAGGCTGATAACCCCCATGCCTTTTCAAGACCAGAACATAATTTGCGCTTTACTGAAAACAAAATATGTTTTCACTTTTTTTACTTAAATAAGTAAAAAACTTTTTTTCCTCACATTTTTTACCTCATTTTTTATTTTTAGGAATAAATATCCGTATATCCGTATAAATACATCTTGCAAATAATAATAAATTCTTACATGATGATACAGGAAAAAACAATATCCATTGTAGGTAAATGTTTTACGGGTCCAACCTGGCCCCGTAGATGTGGCCTCCTATATTGCACTAATTGTGTAATGTTGCTGTTTCTTTTTTAGTGTTCCCTTGAGTTACCTACTGCACCATCGCCGTGGAACTGGATATTTTGGATACATGAATGCATCCTTCATGGGACAACGTAATGCTAACTGTTCGGTCATCTTTAACCAGCCTTGTGATTTTCGATTTTCACCTATGTTGCATTAAACTAGTATTGCTCTATGTGTTACTCAACACTGCTGTTAGTAGTTTTACTACCATGTGGAAGAGAGGAACACAATTCAGCAAAGTGACTAATTTATTTTCTTCCAATCTTTAGTTGGCACGAGCATTCAGGAAAAGATCTAGCAAGTGTCTTCATATTTATAATTATTCTGAAATGATAAGGGACACCCACTTTCCGTCACCTCATGTGCATCTTAGAACGCCAGGTGTGCCTCACTGTTCGGTCACGCTTGACTCACTTTCTGCTACGCCTGGCACAGCTTCCGGACGCGTCACCAGGTGTACGTGATTTCTTAAGGTAAAGCTGCCTCCCTTGGAGTGCATATACTGGTCAGGCATGTTACAGCTATTGTTTAATAAGTATTTTCGACTAAACTAATACTACTTAAGTTTCGAATGAATGAATATGTAAACATGAATTGCTCCTATCATTTGTGTAAACTTTGTCCGTATCGCGCCAGAAAAAAAAGTTACAAACCAGTTCAAGTTTACAAACCCTCTGTTCTGCAAGGACTCAATACCTAGGAAAGAAATGTACTATTGCAGTCAAGCATGAAGTTGCATTTAGAAAATCATGTCTCAAAGTCGCTATTCGAATGAGCTGTTTCCCAACTTTCACCCACCGTGGGACTGGTATGATCACCCCTTTAAAAACGTTTGATGGCATACAGAAAAAAATGAAGCATTTATGGCTCGAGGGAGCGAAATAAAAGTTCGAATAATATATTACTCAAAGTACCTAATCAGCTTTTTCCTTAAACTTGTTACCTCTTCAGAGGCTCCCCTTTTCTTCGATATAATACAAATATTCACAATAAAAATCACTTTTTATGGGTATCCTCAACATTAATTATTTATATTTTTTGTACCAGTGTAAAAAATTTAAATCTTTAATAAATACTTTCTCCTAAATATTAGTTTAGATGTCTTTCTCATTTATAGGAAAATTATTTACTATATTTAATTATGTGCTATATTACATATTTATGAGACGAAGTCACTGTGTACTTGCTGCTTATAGCAACTTATGGCTTTCAACCATGCAGAAACTTCGGTAGCCTCTAAATTTGCCTTGTCATTCCGAACTGTTTGCAATATATGCAAATACTTTTTTATTCCTGGAGCCCTCCAAACGCAGAATTAAAACCAGAACCAGATAGTTTGCACAGAAAATTATGGCTTTCCCCGTTCGTGCGTGTCTAGGATCGATAGTTTACGCTCATGTCTGGATGTTTGGAAATGTTTTAGACACGGATGAGGAATATCGTTCATTTTGGGGCATATCTCCTTTGAACAAAGCAAATTGCTGATAAATAGTGATTTTCATAGTTGTTTGAACACAGAATGAACACTAACAAAAAAGTAATAGAAAACCCTTATGAGTGAAGGTTGCCAACATTGCTTTAGCACCGTTGTCTAAATAGTATTTAAATGAATAGATACATCGCCCAAACTTAAATTTAATATATAATGATGTTAATTCCTGGAAACTCAGAGATTCAAGATTTTATTTCACTGTAATTTCTGCTTTCATCTTTCAATGCCGTAAGTATAAAAGAAAATATTGGTAATACGATTCTTTTTCAGAACCCAATCCCTCCTGTTACGCGGCATCCCTCTTACCATGTCAACAAATCCTTGAAATTAGATCTTAATGCTTAAGCCTTTTTGGACAGACATCATCAAACATACCCCTTTTCCTAATAAATAACCTTACAGGCTAGCGATGGGCAACTTGCATAACTTACAGCCCTTGCCCCGACGGCTGAGGGCCTTACATCAACCCTAGAGGCAAAGTTATTTGGCCTTTGGACTATTATAAATAAGACGGCTGTTTTAAAATTTCGATTGGATGTGTTTCAGGAAAGAAAGAACGTGGGAAGGGGCTGATTTGGATCAGCCCACCGATCAATTTGGACTCTTCAAAGGGCACTATAACTTTTAATGCTAATCGAATGAGCCCCCTCCGGAGCTTATATTACCACCTCCTTCATATGAAGTGGCTTTGGGGAAAAAATAATAATATATTGAATCCTTTTGGCCCTTTATTAAAGGCAACGCAAGAACTTTGCCTCTGAACTTCACTGAGCCTGCTCGCTTGAAAAATCCTTCAAAGAGCAGGTGAGAAGCATTTCCATTATTTAGTTCAAGAATTAGCTCAGTTCTAATTAATATTTGGCTCTTTTTGTATGGTCTTGGTAACCAAATTTGCACTAAAATTAGAAAAATCAGTCATCAATCATTCAATCATCTATCAAATAGATTTACAACAGAAAAACACTTTAGCAGTGTTTTCCTCTATGACCAGGAAAACAACAGGGCAAGTATTAAAAATACTCACAAACAGAAAATTCACCTCTGCACTGTTTTGTTCCAAGCTTCTAGCATACCAATGGTGAATTTACCAGATAAATATGCTCCATAGGCTTAGGGGCAATATTTCATAATAGGTACTGCCCATAACTTGGGCAGCATATATATATATATATATATATATATATATATATATATATATATATATATATATATATATATATATATAGACTAAGACCTATATATATATATATATATATATATATATATATATATATATATATATATATATATATATATATATATATATATATACGACTAAGGGACCAAACATGCTATATTTTGGAACTAAATATGTGTGCAGTCAGACCACTTTCTGTAGTTACAAAGACAGGTCTCTGAGGTTAACAGCCTGGTCAGATTTCTGAGCGTGTAATAGATACATGGTTAGATTTAGTGATTGCATACATTATTAGAGATATCAAAAAGTTATATCATTTGCATAAAGCTAACTCAATTTCCGAAAAGGTATTCCGATTGCGTAACTCTGCTCTGAATGATCTTAATTGGTGATTGAATGATAGGGATGAAACAGAGCTCGATAATATTCTTATTTTTAATTGGATTGTATGAAAGTGGTAAAAAGGGTTAAAACTGCGTACAATTAAGGTAAGTCTGAGGGGGTGGTAACTCTTACGCAATTTAATATAAATTTGGAATAACATCATTGGTATCAATCTATGGAAACGGTTAGTGATGACAAGAAGATTTTGTGACTTGACGTAGCTTTACTTCTTGGCTGTGTTCTGTGTAATGCACAAATACCAATCGAGCAGTGTTGCCAACATAAATTATGCTCTTGCATTGGAGTATGCTAAAAAGTTAAAGCTAATAGAGTAGTAGGCGTCAAGATGATCTTGTGACATGACCTAGATTTACTTCTTGGGTGTGTTCTGTATAATACACAAGTACCATTTGAGCAGTGTTGTCAATATAAAATATGCTTTAGCATTCGAGTATGCTAAAAAGTTGAAATTAACAGAGCCATAGGTGCCAAGAAAAGATCAATTGACCTCACTTAGCTCTCACTTCTTGGCTGTGGTTGCTATAAAAGACAAGTACCAATTGAGGACCGTTGGCAATATAAAATATGCTTTAGCATTGGAGTAGGCTAAAAAGTTGAAACTAATGAAGTTGTAGATGCCGAGAAAAGAACTCTAATATAGAAACTCAGAGCAATCCATAGCAATCCTTAGAAATCAACTAGTGAGATTGGTATGGGTTGGAACCATCAAGGACTGCAACCATCAATAACCATAACCACCAAGAACCTCAACCTCCAATGGCCCCTCTCCCCAACCTCCAAGCGGCCCCCTCCCACCAGCTTTTTGGGCCCCCTCCTCCAATTTTTTTAACTTTTTTTAACTTGTTTTTTAATATGATAATTTTTTCAACTTTTTTTACATGTCTTAAAATGACATGAACCATACTTAAAACACAAGAAATTCACATTTAATATTTTCCAAATTCAAAATAAGAATTATAAAATTATATTAGTCGTGACTTTTACTATTACAAAAATAATTTTTGTAGTAGCACTTTTTTCGGACTGAAATTTTTTGGACAGAAAATTATTCAACTTTTTTTTACGTATCTTAAAATGACATGAAATATGCTTCTGGATGTACCAACCGTACTCTATGATAGCTCATATACACGACACGGCTTTCCCCGTGGTACTCTATGGTTACTTATCTAGACTACCTAGTTTATTATGTGTATTAAATCAGTACTTTTCTTGCACTGGAAGGATAACCACCAATATTATATTTAAAGAAAAGTGAAGATGAATTTTTTGACGACAAATTGTGTGAAAAAAACCGTTTCCATAGATTGATACCCATGACTGTTATTCCAAATTTATATTAAATTGCGTAAGAGTTACCACCCCCTCAGACTTACCTTAACTGGTACGTGGTTTTAACTCTTTTTACCACTTTCATACAATTCAATTAAAAAAAAGAATATTATCGAGCTCTGTTTCATCCCTATTTCAATCAACAATTAAGGTCAATCAGATCAATCACCAATTAAGATAAAAATAAACGATAAAATCATCGTTGCGTTGAATGCTGACAAAGATCAATATTTGAACTACGAAACAAGCACTGGTGATAACAGTTTTAGGAATATATGCGTGCGTTGTAATGACAGTGAGAGTTTAGATTTCTTTCAAGTGCCCAAGGTATTCAACATCACTGATAGTGGATATGCAAGAGTGAGATATCCGGAGAAGTTAGTGCTCAAAGAAAACAGAAACATAAAAATAATAGATGATGAAGATGGGCATCTTCTCGTTAATGGTTCTGGTAACACGTTACCTGTAGATAGGTCCTATTGCCATGGTTCCGGTATTAATATTCAAATGAAAGTGAAGAGGATAACAAAGGCCAACTGTTGCACTAATGTCATATATCATATCTTGTCTACATGCCAGAACTGTTACCTGTGTAAATACAATGTTGGAATAGACAGGAATATCGCTAACAAAATCAAAAGGGCATTGGCAGACAATAACACTAATGGATATAAAGATAAATTGATGGAAAATAATGCGTAGGTGAATATTATTACTACTATTGATCATGTATTCGATCAACCCATTAATACCAAAGATGAAACGCAAATTGAACCTGTAGATGACACCCCAATAAAAATTGTGTATGACTCAAAATGGATTAATGATTATTCTACTGATTACGAACTAAGAGAAGCTAACAGCTACAGTATCAAGAGAGGAGACGGTGAACTATTTTATGGAATAGATTGAAAATGTCCAAAGTTGGTCAATGATATTAATAATGTATAATAATATATTTTTTATATATCGTTATTTCATTATAAATATATTATGCACGACCTTGTTATGTGCTCATTATTTTTAGAGTATGGTAACATATCAAACGTTTAGAATGTCTATTAAGAAATCGGAGATGTAAGAAAAGGATTTTTCATACATCATATGTCAGATAGAGAGGTTAACATAGACAAAATCTAACTATCAGAATGAACAAATTCTTTATCAACTTCTTTCGTCGGATAGGTCAGGATAAAATTGATGAAATCTAAGTATAAGAGCAAATAGATTCTTTATCAACATCCTTATCCGGAAATGTCAGTTAATATTATCAAAACCTAAGTGTCAGAGTGATTAAATTATGTATCAACAGCTATTGTCAGATACATGGGATAACATTGACAAAATCTAAGTGTCAGCGTGAATAATTTTTTTCTATCAACATCTTTGTCAGATACATCGGGTAAAATTGACAAAATCTAAGTATCGGATTAACTAAATTCTTTTTCAGCATCTTTTGTCGGATACATCGAATAACATTGTCAAAATCTAAGTATCAGAGTGAATAAATTCTTTATCCACTTCCTTTGTCTGAACATCAGATAACATTCACAAAATCTAAATATCAGAGTGAATGAATTCTTTATCATCGTTTTTTGTCAGATATGCTTGATAAAATTGAGAAAATCTAAGTATCAGAAGGGAAGAAATTCTTTATCAAAGTGTTTTGACAGATACGTTTGTTAACACTGACCAAATCTAAATATCAGAGTGAATAAATTCTTTATCAATGTCTTTTGACAGATACGTTTCATAACACTGACAAAATTTAAGTATCAGTGTGAACAAATTCCTTATTAACATTTTTTTTCGATATCATTTGTCGGAAATGTCAGGTAACATTGACAGAATCTATGTATTAGAATGAATAAATTCTTTATCAACATCTTTTGTCAAATAGATTGGGGTAAAGTTGATGAAATATAAGTCTCTCAGCGAATAGACTCCTTATCAACATCCTTTGCTGGATATGTCGGTAAACATTATCAAAACCTAAGTCTCAGAGTGGTTAAATTCTGTATCAACATTTATTGTCTGATACATGGGAAACATTACCAAAATCTTAGTATCAGAGTGAATAAATTTTTTCTATCAACATCTTTGTCAGATACCTCGGATAAAATTGTCAAAATCTAAGTATCAGATTGAATAAATTCTTTATCTACTTCTTTTGTCTGATATATCAGATAACATTCACAAAATCTAAGTATCAGTGTGAATAGATTCTTTATCATCGTCAGATGTGCTTGATAAAATTGAGAAAATCTAAGCATCAGAGTGAATAAATTCTTTATCAATATTTTTTTACAGATACGTTTTTTAACACTAACGAAATCTGAGTATCATAGTGAATAAATTCCTTATCAACTTCTTTTGTCAGATATATCAGATAACATTCACAAAATGTAAGTATCGGAGTGAATAAGTTTTTTATCATCCTCCGTTGTCAGATATTCTTGATAAAGTTGAGAAAACCTAAGCATCAGAGTGAATAAATTCTTTATCAATATCTTTTGACAGATACGTTTGATAACACTGACAGAATTTAAGTACCAGAGTGAACAAATTGTTTATTAACATTCTTTATCGATATCGTTTGTCAGATACGTCGAATAACATTGACAAAATCTATGTATTAGCATGAATAAATTCTTTATCATCATCCTTTTTCGGATACATCGGATAAAATTGAGGAAAACTAAGTATGATAGTGAATTCACAAAATATAAAAATCAGAGTGAATAAATTCTCTATCATCGTCCTTTTCAGCTATACTTGATAAAATTCAGAAAATCTAAGTATCAAAGTGAATAAATACTTTATTATTGTCTTTTGACAGATACGTTTGATAACACAAAAAAAAATTAAGTATCATAGTAAACAAATTCTTTATTGACATTCTTTATGGATATCATTTGTCGGATACGTCGGAAAACATTGAAAAAATCTATGCAATAGAATGAATAAGTTCTTTATTATCATCCTTTGTCGGATACGTCGGATAAAATTCAGAAAATCTAAGTGTCATACTGAATAAATTCTTTATCTGCATCATTTGCTGGATACGTCGAATAACATTATAAAAATCTTAGTATCAGAGCGATTAAATTTTATAACATCGACAAAATCTAAGCATTAGAGTGAATAAATGTTTTCTATAAATATCTGTGAGAATTATATCTGATAAAATTGACAAACTCGAACTATCATATTGAATAAATTCCTTATCAGCATCGTTTGTCAGATATGTTGGATAACATTGTGAAAATCTAAGTATCAGAGTGAATAAATTCCTTATCAACTTCTTTTGTCGAATACATCGGATAAAATTCACAAAATCTTAGTATCAGTGCGAATAAATTCATTATCATCGTCATTTGTCAGAAACGCTTGATAAAATTGAGAAAATCTAAGTGACAGAGTGAATAAATTCTTTATTAACAGTATTTTATCGACATTATTTTTCGGCTACGTCGGATAACATTGACAAAATCTATGTATTAGAATGAATAAATTATTTATCAACGTCTTTTGTCGAATACGTCGGATAAATTTGACAAAATCTAAATATCAGAGTGAACAAATTCTGTATCAACATCCTATGCTGGATACGTCGGATAAAATCATCAAAATTAAAGTATCAGAGTAATTAAATTCTATATCAACATCCTTTGTCGGATACATAGGAAAAAATTGACAAAATATAAGTATCAGAGTGATCAAATTCTTTATCAACATCCTATGCTTGATACGTCAGATAAAATTATCAAAATCTAAGTATCAGAGTGATTAAAATCTCTATCAACATCCTTGTCGGATACATAGGATAACATTTACAAAATCTAAGTGTTGGACTGAGTAAAATTTTTTTTATCAACATATTTTGTCAGATACATCGGATAAAATTGACAAAATCCAAGTAAAAGAGTGAATAAATTCGATATCAACGTCTTTATCAGATACATCAGATAATGTTCATGAATTTTAAGTTTTATTAATTTTGACTTTATGCATCGTTGTGTTGAATTTAGGCTAGACGGATTACAGATGGCAGCACACTCGCCCAGACACACAGTCATAGTGAGAGAGAGATATGCAAAAAGTTCGGTTTAGTTAAGTTCACTTGGAGTGCTGCACCACTCTAAGTGAACCTAAATTAACCTAACTTTTTGCATCTCTCTCTCTCACTATGACTTTGTGTCTGAGCGGGTTTGCTGCCATCTTTAACCAGTCTAACCTAAATTCAACGCAACGATGCATAAAGTCAAAATTATCCGATGTTATTCGATCTATCCGACAAAAGAAGTTGATAAAGAGTTTATTACTTAAATTTTGACAATGTTATCCGACAAACGATGCTGATAAAGAATTTATTCAATCTGATGATTAGATTTTGTCAATTTTATTTGGATAACCGATGTAACCAGCATAGGATGCTGATAAAGAATTTTTTCACTCTGATACTTGGATTTTTTCAATTTTATCCGACATATCCAACAAAAAATGTTAATACAGAATTTATTCATTCTAATACTTAGATTTTGTAAACTTTAGACGATTTATCTGACAAAGATGTTGATAAAAATTTATTCACTCCGATACTTAGATTTTCTCAATGTTTTCCTATGTATCCGTCGATAGATTTTGATGAGGAATTTATTCATTCTAATACACTCTGGTACTTAGATTTTGTCGATGTTAACCGACGTATCCAACAAAGGATGTCGATAAAGAATTTATTCAATCTGATGCTTAGATTTTATCAATTTTCTCCAATGTATCTGACAAAAAAGATGATGATAAACATTATTCACTACTTATATTTTGTCAATGTTATCCAATTTATCCGACAAAGGATGTTGATAAGGAATTTATTCAATCTGATTCGTATATTTTGTCAATTTCTTCCGATGTATCTGACAAAAGATTTTGATATAGAATTTATTCACTCTGACACTTAGAATTTGTTAATTTTATCCTACGTTTCTGACAATGGATTTTAATAAAGAATTTATTCATTCTAATACATAGATTTTGTTAATTTTATCCGACGTATCCGACAAATGATTTTGATAAAAATTATAATAAAGAATGCAGTCACTCTGATACTTAGATTTTGACAACGTTATCAAAAGGACCCGTTAAGGGACATTGATTACGAATTTCTTCACTCTGATGCTAAGATTTTCTCAGTTTTATCAAGCGTATCTGACCAAAGACGATGATAAAGAATTTATTCACTCTGATAGTTAGATTTTGTGAATGTTATCTGATGTAACCGACAAAGGAAGTGGATAAAATATTTTATTAACTCTGATACTTATATTTTGACAACGTTATCCAACGTATCTTACAAAAAATGTTTATAATGAATTTATTCAATCTGATATTTCGATTTTGTCAGTTTTATCCGATGTAATTCTCAGAGATGTTGAAATAAAACATTTATTCTCTCTATTACTTAGATTACTTAGATTACTCTATTACTATGTATCAGAGAACAGATGTTGATATTGAATTTAATCACTCTGATACTGAGATTTTGATAATGTTAATAGACGTATCCAGCAAACGATGATGATACAGAATTTATTCGGTGTGATACTTAGAGTTTCTGAATTTTATCCGACAAAGGATGATAATAAAGAATTTATTCATTCTAATACATAGATTTTGTCGATGTTATCCTACATATCCGACAAATAATATCAATAAGAAATGTTAATAAGGATTTTCTTCACTCTGATACTTAAATTTTGTTAGTGTTATCAAACGTATCTGTCAAAAGACATTCAAAACGAATTTATTCAATCTGATACTTAGATTTAGTCAATTTCTTATTCGATGTATCTGACAAAGGACGAAGATAAAGAATTTATTCACTCTGATACTTAGATTTCGTGAATTTTATCTGATGTACCCGACAAAAGAAGTTTATAAATAATTCATTCACTATGATACTTAGATTTGCTCAATGTTATCAAATGTATCTGTCAAAAGACATTGCTAAAGAATTTGTTCACTCTGATACTTAGATTTTCTCAATTTTATCAAGCATATGTGACTGAAGATGATTATACAGAACATTATACAGATGATTATACAGAGCGCACATGCCTGGTGGCATACTTTAGCGCTGAAAATATTGCCAACGAAAATACACAGCCATTTTCTAACTAAATTTTACAACAACGAAAAATAAAACCCTAATGAACAAAATACTTAGCATGTCATAAGATATTTCTTCACCAGTCTTAGAAAATGCCGCTTTTTGCTGCATTCTCGAACTGATGCAGGAATTGAGTTCCAGATTTTTGGGCCAATGTGACGGATGCTGAATCCCGCTCTCGATGTCGGGCCAATTTCGCACGAAAAGTCTGAACGATGCGTAGTAGGATAATTATGAAACTGAGAATTAGTTGAGAAAATGCCAGAGAAATTTACAGGTAAATTACTATATTGATAATCGTGACAAATACTAGAGATAGAAATTAAATGAAGTTGGTCCAAAGAGAAAATTCCTGAAGTCCCATATAGGTGTCTAACTGAAGTTCTGCAATCCACATTAAAAAGAATCCTCATTGCTTTATTCTGAAGTATTTGGAGAGATTTGAAACAGACGGAAAGGTAGATGCCCAAACCGAAATGCAATAGAGAAAATATGGGTGGACGAAAGAATAATAAATAGATTTTAGAATAGCTTTAGGAAAAAAGTGACAAAGACGAGTTAGCATGCCAATATTTCGGAAAATTTTTAACGACAGTGTTTTCACATATTTATGAAACGACAAATTTTCATCTAAAATAATCCCAAAATATTTGAACTGATCTACCTGTCTCAATTCAAGACCATTCAAGAAAAGAGAGAAGGTATCTGACACTACTGATCCAGTTCGCGAAAATAACATATACTGGCATTTGTTTTCATTAAGAGCTAGTAAATTCGTTGAATACCCATCAGATAGAGTTTGTAACGTACTTTCGAGGTTCTGGAAAAGAACTGATAGGTCCCGGTGAGAAGCAAAAATTACTACATCATCAGCAAACATTATAATTTTACAAAGAGGCAAAACTTCTGGGAAATCATTTATAAAAAGAATAAATAGAATAGGCCCAAGAACAGAGCCCTGAGGCACTCCGTAATTAATTGGAAAAGTTTCGGAACGGAGATCACGAGATTTATCAACACAATCTAGTCGTCTCCCAGAAAGGTAAGAATAAAAAAAATTTAACAGCTTGTGTTGACAACCCATAAGACTTTAGTTTAAAAAGAAGCAACGAATGATTTACGGTGTCAAACGCCTTGGCGACATCAAGAAAAATTGCCAACGCGTGTTGACCATCATTTAGTGAATCATTAATATTTAGTAAAAGCTCATGAATTGCCAGTTCAGTTGACTTTCCTTTTATAAAACCATATTGAGACGTGTGTAAAATCTTACTATCAAATAAATATTTTTGTAATTGACTATTTGCAAGTTTTTCAAAAATTTTGCTGAAAATCGAAAGCAGATAAATGACTCTATAATCTGAAAGGTCAGTTGGACTCCCAGCTTTAGGTAAGGCTATAACATTTTCTTTTTCTAAAAGCTCAGGAAAAACCCCATGCATAAGTGATAGATTAAAAATATGTGCCAATAAAGATGAAATGCTTGACGCTATTTGCCTTACGGTTTGAGCCGAAAATCCAAATTTGTCCTTAGAAAAACTCCGTTTAAGCTTCAGAATAACTTTTTCAATCTCATGAGGCTTAATCTCAGAAAAAGAAAACGAATTTTCCACATGTTGCTTATTAACTGGAACAGAGGGGGAATTCAGTTGCATATTCATAGTCAATGCAAGTCTAGAACCAATATTACTGAAATAATCTCCAAAAGCATTTAAAATTTCATTGGGCTCTGTAACATTTTCTCCATTTAAAACAAGGCAATTAACACTAGTATTCTTACGACTATGAGGACGTATCTTTTCATTTATCAATTGCTATGTTTTTCTCATAGCTAATTTATACTCCAAAAATTTATCTTTATAATTTTTTCTCTTCTCTTTTCTGATAATTTATTTTAACTTTTCCCTACAAACTCTTATTACTTCAAACGACTCAGGTGTCTGTAATTTTAAATAATTCTTAAGTTTTCTATTTTTATGTTTAAACGAAGTCAAAATACCTTCATTAATCCATGGGTTAAATTTCTTCACAAACTTTCCATGCGAAATTCTTGTTGAAGAAGCCCGATCCTGCAAATCATATCATTTGATCAATAAAATCTGAAAACGCAGCATTTGCGTCATCTGAGCCATAAACCGAACTCCAATCATGGTCACCAATTAACTGACGTAGAAGTTTACAATCAATCCATGTATATCGCTTTTTTGAATTATCCATTGTTGAATCTCTATTATTTAAATTTGAAACAACATTCAGTGAAAAATGATCTGAAATACCAGACAAAATTACTGACGAATTTTCTGCATCAAATAAAGCAGGAGAGAAAAATATATTATCTAGTAACGTAGCTGCGTTAGCTGTAACTTGTCGGCAGAAAAACACTTGGAAGAAAATTAGAACACAACATCACACTTAAAAACTCCTTATTATTTCCAACATTGAGATTCAAAAGATCAAAATTAAAATCACCCGAAATAATAACCGTTTTTTTCAAAGCTTCCAGATTTTTCAACAGCAGTTCAAAAAGTTCAAAAAATATTTTAGGGATACCCGACGGAGATCGATAAAGAGACCCGAAAATAAATGGATTACAGCCCAAAGGTACAACTTCAACAAAAATAGTCTCACATAACCCGTCATCAAATACAGACAAATCACTGAGAATACTAAAAGACCAGTCATCACGAATATACAGCATCTGACCTCCTCTCGAATTCTGACACCTTGTACGCGAAATACACTTCATCCCGGGCAGATCTAACATTTTAAGGGGTGTATTAACAGACAAAAAAGTTTTGCAAACTCCAACAATGTCTATAGGATTAGATGCAAGCAAGAGCTTCAGTTCATTGAATGCACTTTGTAGCCCCTGGGCATTTACATGTAACGATCTGATCGGAAAATCACAACTTTTTGTTTTATCCGATGGAAACTCGCCTGAAGAATAATCACATTCAGGTAGATTATTTACATAAGGCATATCTTTATCACTTCCGGTAGCTGAATTTAGAATAACATCTAATTTCAAACGAGAATCAAGAAAACGCTGAAAACGATCCATATAACAAAAAAAAAAGAAAAATTCACAGCTTCTTAGTTTAGACGACAGGTTCATATGGCACATTGCGAATCTGAACTACGTCGGAATTCGTTTTACACGGAATGATTTGCGAACCGCACTTGACATAAACAACACCTCGTAAAGTCCATACATTTTTCAATTCAAACTTATTGCGCGCAAGCTTGTAGATTTCTTGCCTTTTCCTGGTTAGAGCCTCATTTACATATATTCGGGTACCTTTCAAATTCTTGCGATTGTGTAGGATCTCAACTGCAGATGCCTCAGTAAAAAATGTAAGTTCAATCGGAGTTTTTATTTCCGAGGCACCTCCCAAACGCCGTGCACCCTTGACAACGGATTTATCAAGATTGAGTCCCATTTCACTGTTAAGTCGAGCTAATACTTTCTCACCAAGGTGAGGCAAATCACGCGCGGGAGAGTCTATCCCAGATACAATGACCTTAGTCAGAAGAGAAGACTGGTTTATATCATCCAGCTTAGTTTCAAGCTTTTGGAGCTTTGCGCAATTTTGAACAATTCTTGCCCGCAAATCGCCAAGTGATTTCTCAAGCAGTTCAAATTTACCCCTGATTTGCAGATCGATCGCCTCATAGACAGCTTGCGCAACAGTATCAAGTAAATCTAACTTAATCTGTGTCACCGGAAAACTCCCTAATCTACTGCACTGGTCTTCCGCTCTCCTACGAATTTCATCCTGTATGCCGTCACGAAGGTTAACAATTTCTGACTGCATCAAGTTAACCGACTCAGATAAATCCCCGGCTAAACCTTTCGAGTCCTCTGTACACAGCCTTATCACTCTCTGAACATTTTTTCTGCCATCTCTCAGCACTTCTTCATATTTCTCCGCGTAAGCCCATATGTTCTCGGACGTTACTATTTTATTTTCGTCAGTTCCGTAACAGCAAACTAAATAATTACTTCCATCACCTTTACCTTTGACTGTTATCACCTGCTTAATTTTGAAAGGCCTCAGATTTTAATATTTAAATTGACAACACGACCGGTTTCCCACATGCATAGCTTCGGCAAATGACAAAATGAAAAAAAAGCAAAATCTCTCTCTCAATACGTCCGCACACCTTCTGTGTATGAATGCCTAGCAGCGACTGATGACAGTGGGCGGGATCAAAAAAAGGTAGAGCTGAAAACAGCCAATGGAAAATTTACCAAGTATCCAAGTTAAAATATCCAAAAAGTATGATATAATTCTCTTGTGTTAACTAGTCAATGACTGACATAGATTTTGTCGATATTATCCTACATATCCGACAAATAATATCAATAAGAAATGTTAATAAGGATTTTCTTCACTCTGATACTTAAATTTTGTTAGTGTTATCAAACGTATCTGTCAAAAGACATTCAAAAAGAATTTATTCAATCTGATACTTATATTTTGTCACTTTTTCCGATGTATCTGACAAAGGACGATGATAAAGAATTTATTCACTCTGATACTTAGATTTTGTGAATGTTATCTGATGGATCCGACAAAAGAAGTTGATAAAGAATTTATTCACTATGATACTAAGATTTGGTCAGTGTTATCAAATGTATCTGTCAAAAGACATTGCTAAAGAATTTGTTCACTCTGATACTTAGATTTTCTCAATTTTATCGAGTATATCTGACTGAAGAAGATGATAAAGAATTTTTTTACTGTGATGCTTGGATTTTGAGAATTTGACCTGGTGAATTTGATAAAAGAAGTTGATAAAGAATTTATTCACTCTGATACTTAGATTTTGACAATGTTATCTGACGTATCCGAAAAAAGATGTTGGGAAAATATTTATACTTAGATTTTGATCTAATACTTAGATCTGATACTTAGATTTTGTCAATTTTATCTGATGTATCTGACAAAGAGTTGATAGAAAAAATTTATTCATTCTGATACTTAGATTTTGTCAATGTTATCCCGTGTATCTGACAATAGATTTTGATACAGAGTTTAATCCCTCTGAGACTTAGGTTTTGATTATGTTTACCAACATATCCGGCAAAGGAAGTTGATAAAGAATCTATTCGCCCTGATACTTGGATTTTATCAATTTTATCCCGACGTATCCGACAAAAGATGTTGATAAAGAATTTATTCATTCTAATACATATATTTTGTAAATGTAACCCGAAGTATCCGAGAAAGGATATAGATAAAGAATGTTGATAAATAGTTTATTCACTCTTATACTTAGATTTGGTCAGTGTTATCATACTTATCTGTCGAAAGACATTGATATATAACTTATTCACTCTGATACTTAGATTTGGTCAGCGCTATCAAACGTATCTTTCATAAGACATTGATAAAGAATTTATTCACTCTGATACTCAGATTTTCTCAATTTTATCAACCATATCTGATAAAACACGATGATAAGGAATTTGTTCACTTTGGTACTTAGATTTTCTGTATACTATGTGATATGTCAGACAAAAGAAGTTGATAAATAATTCATTCATTCTGTTACTTAGATTTTGACAATGTTATCCGACGTATCCGAAAAAAGATGTTGATAAAGAATATTTAGTCTGATACTTATATTTTGTCAATTTAATTTTAACCTACATATCCGGCAAAGGATGCTGATAAAGAATCTATTCGCTCTGATGCTTACATTTTATCAGTTTTATCCTGTTGTTGATGTTGATAAAGACATTTTAGATGTTGATAAAGAATTTATGCATTCTGATACTTAGATTTTGTCTAAGTTAACCTATCTATCCGACTTATGATGTATGCAAATTCCTTTTCTTACATCTCCGATTTTTTTATAGACATTCTAAACGTTTGATATGCAAGTATATTCTAAGAATAATGAACACACAAAAAGGTAATGCTTAATGTATTTTTAATGAAATAATGACATGTAGAATATTAATATAAAAAATACATTATTATACATTATTAATATTATTGAACAGCTTTGGACATTTTGAATCTGTTCCATCAAATAGCTCACCGTTTTCTCTCTTGATACTGTAGCTATTGTTTTCTCTTAGTCTGTAATCAGTAGAATAATAATCAATCAATTTTTTATTTATACACATTTTTTATTGGGGTATCTTCTACAGGTTCAATATGCGTTTCATATTTGGTATTAATGGGTTCATCGACTACATGATCAATAGTAATAATAATATTCACCTGCGCATTATTTTCTATCAATTTATCTTTATACTCATTAGTGATATTGTCTGCCAATACCCTTTTAATTTTCCTAGCGATATCATTGTCTATTCCTACATTGTGTTTATATAGGTAACAGTTCTGGCATGTAGACAAGATATGATATATGACATTAGTGCAACAGTTGGCCTTTGTTATCCTCTTCGCTTTCATTTTAATATTAATACCGGAACTAGGGCAATAGCATCTATCAACAAGTAAAGTGTTACCAGAACCATTAGCGAGAAGATGCCCATCTTGATCAACTATTATTTTTATGTTTCCGTTCTCTTTGAGCATTAACTTCTCTGGAGATCTCACTCTTGCATATCCACCATGAGTGATGTTGAATGGTTTCGGTAGTCCAAAGAAATCTAGAATCTCACTGTCAGGACAACGCACGCATACGTTTCCAATAGTATTACCACTAGTGTTTGTTTCGTAGTTCAAATAATCATCTTTGTCAGCATTCAACACAACGATGATTTCATCGTGTGCACACGCTTTCATCGAAAAATTCATCTTTACTTTTTTGGAATATGATATCGGTGGTTATCTTTCCAATGTAAAAACAAACTGATTTAATACACATAATAAACTAGGTAGTCTCGATAGGTAACCATAGAGTACCACGGGGAAATCCGTGTCGTGTCTATGAGCGATAATAAGAGTACGATCGGTATAGCCACTAGCATATTTCCTGTCATTTTAAGATACGTAAAAAAAACTGAATGATTTTCTGTCCAAAAAATTCAGTCCAAAAAAAGAGCTACTACAAACATTATTTTTCTAATAGTAATAATCACGACTAATATATTTATATCATTCTTATTTTGAATTTGGAAAATATTTAATGTGAATTTCTTGTGTTTTAAGTATGTTTCATGTCATTCTAAGACATGTAAAAAAAGTTATGTTTCATGTCATTTTAAGACATGTAAAAAGCCATAAAAATTATCATGTTAAAAAAAAGTTTTAAAAAAATATCTAAAAAATATGAAAAATCGGGGGAAGGGGCCCAAAACGTTGGAGGGAGGGGGACCCTTGGAGGTTGGGGGAGAGGGGTCCCCGGAGGTTAAGGCCCTTGATGGTTAGGTTCATTGGTGATTGCGGTCCTTGATGGTTCAAATCCATATCCATCTCACTAGTTGATTTCTAAGGATTTCTAAGGATTGTTCTGAATTTCTATATTAGAATTCTTTTTTTGGCATCTACAACTTTATTAATTTCAACTTTTAGCATACTTAGCATATATATATATATATATATATATATATATATATATATATATATATATATATATATATATATATATATATATATATATATATATATATATATATATATATATATATATATATATATATATATATATATATATATATATATATATATATATATATATATATATATATATATATATATATATATATATATATATATATATATATATATATATATATATATATATATATATATATATATATATATATATATATATATATATATATATATATATATATATATATATATATATATATATATATATAAGTATATATAAACATATATATATATATGTATATGTGTGTGTGTGTGTGTGTGTGTGTGTGTGTGTGTGTGTGTGTGTGTATATATATATAGTTATATACATACATGCGGTGCGTTGGCAGGTGGCACCGTTCCCCGTCTATTGATGCATGGCAATGGATTTATGGGCTTTGTTGGGCTAACCACCCGGCAAAGCTTCTTTTACCTGGTTATGATTAACAACAAAAAGCCTCGGACCAAAAAGCCATTTCGACGACGACCTGTAGCACGTCCCCCGACCATCAAAACGGACCTGTTTACAGTAGCCCACTGCAATATACGGGGTCTCAGATCTAAGTTTCACCAGTTCCTACATTTAGTGAACTCGGCCAAGCCATCTATCATGTGCATCACTGAGACCAATCTAAACCAAGAAATACAGAGCAGTGAGGTTGCCATACAGGGATACACGCTCCTCAGGCGGGATCGAGAGCGTACTGACGGTGCTAAATACAGAGGAGGAGGTGTCGCTGTTTATCTACAGAGCCATGTACCTTATTAATGCCTGAACATATCAGATTCAGCAGGCGAAGAAGCTCTGTGGGTTAGGGTGACCCTCCCAAATAAATCCGTGATTGTCGGTACTGTATATAACCCTCAAACTTCCCAGATTACCAGCTATCTTGAAGCCTCCCTCGAATATATTCGGGGCAAGCATTCTGTGTGTGCCATTATCCTTCATGGAGACTTCAACATCCATCATAGCGTGTGGCTTCGCAGCAAAAATACTGATTGGGAAGGGTCGGACTTGTATGATCTATCGCTCTCTTACGGGCTGGAACACCTTGTCGATTTTGACACGTATCACGGCCCAAACGGATTATCTCGTCTTGACCTCTTCCTTACAGATCACCCTGACTCCTGTAAGGTAGACGCTCATGCTTTCACCAGTGACCACGTTGCTGTCGGAGCACGTGGAAACCTACGTATTCCGCCTCCAGTAAAGCATGAGCGAACAATCTGGCTATACAAAAGTGGTGATTGGGATGGTTTGAGAAACACTCTTTTTTCTCAGCAGTGGAGAGCCTTCCACCTGGAAGGCCCAGAGAAAGCTGCAGATAAGTACCAGCAGGCCATAGTTGACTCTGTCGAAAAGCATATCCCTTCAAAGCGGATCCAGGTGTCCAGTAAGGATAAACCTTGGTTCAACGCCCAGTGTAAGAAGACAATCCGAGCAAAGCAAAAGACTCACAAGCGATGGCTACTTTCGAAGAGTGAATATGAAAGAATTGCATTCGTCAACACGCGCAAAGATGCAGTTCGAGCGATTCGGCAGTCCTGGGTTCAGTATAAGGAGAAATTCGCCACCAAGCTTCAACTTGCTTCGGCAAAGAATGGTGGAGAATTGTCAAGAAGGCTTTACCGTCGTCCAAGGGGACCGCAATTCCTTCTCTCCAGACTAACAGGACAGTGGTACAAGATCCACAGGCAAAGGCTGAAGCTCTTGCTAAGGCTTTTGCCGAATTCTTGAATCTAGACGACGACGGTAAAGAAGTGCCAAATTTCTCCTACCGAACCGACACTGTCCTGGAACGCGTAAATTTTTCTGCTCCCAAGATCCTTTGCATTCTGCAGCATCTTGATATGACCAAAGCCACGGGTCCTGACAACATAGTAAATGTTGTCCTCAAGTCCTGCAGTACCGAACTAGCTGGACCCTTGTCATTTGTTTTCCGGCTGTGCTTTTGCTCCTGAACCTTCCCACGAACATGGAAGTCCGCCCATGTTATACCTACTCTAAAGCCAGAAGGCGATCCAACGAGCGTGGTTTCCTACAGGCCTATTAGCCGTCTCTCATGTGTTGGCCAATTTTACGAAAGCGTCTCCAATAAAACGCTTCATCAGTGCCTGGAATCAAATGACCTTCTAGGCGATCGCCAATATAGATTCCTCAGGAAACGCCAAACATTTGACTGCCTAGTGGCCTAGTATCAGGATTGGATAGAACTTCTGGCAATGGGATACGACATCAGGCTATTATCCTTCGACATTGCGAAAGCTTTTGACAGAGTATGGCACCGTGGCCTGCTAAAGAAACTCTATGTGTATGGTGTTCGTGGATGTCTGTTAAAAGTGATTGAGAGCTTTCTTTCCGATCGTTCACTGCGGGTTGTTCTTGATGGGTTTATTCCTCGCGAATATCCAGTGAAAGCAGGGGTACCCCAGGGTAGTGTCTTGGGACCCACGCTTTTCCTTATCTGCATACAAGACATGGGAGACAAACTCGCAAAGCCTCTGCATCGATTTGCCGACGAAATAAAAACACGCTCAGCCGTCCCTAAGGACGAATACCAAACACAAGCGTCCCTTTCCCCACAGAAGGATCTTTTGAAAATTGAAAAGTGGTCTGATGCATGGATGATCAACTTCAATGCATGGAAAACAAATGAGTATCTAATTACCCGATCAAAAGTCCCACGCGAACACCCCAGTTTCATCTTCAAAAATGAATCTATAAAGAGAGTCGACGAACTTCGTCTACTTGGGATTCATTTCTCCACCGATCTCTCTTGGAACAACCACCTTGATCGGCTGAGAGTCCCATGTGCGAGAAAGCTGGGAGTTACTCTTCGCTGTAAAAACCTTCTTCCGTCAAGCTCGATCATCCCACTCTACATGTCTTGCAAGAGACCCACAGCGGAATATTAATTCCCACTATATGTTGGTGTTCCGAAAACGCTGTTGGCACCATTTCAGAAGATCCAGAATAGGGCAATTAGGGCGGGTAGTGCCTGTACACAAGAATCGCTCCTGTCTCTAAATGAAGGGTTTAATGTAGCGTCGATGGCTGTTTTATACAAGTACATGAGTTCGCTTCCCTCAGACGAGCTCTCTCGAATTGTGCCCCCCTTTGTCCAGCCAACAAGGTAGACACCAAGGCACACAGCTCGGTGCAATTACCAAAGGGAGGACATGCCAAGAACCGAGTACTTTAGGAACAGCTTCATCCGACGTTGTACTTCTATCTGGAACGATCTTCCTGGGGATATTATCCCTGCAAATCCCTCTGTTGACACCTTCAAAAGAAGATTCAATAGACATTTAAAACCTCGAGGCCATTGAACGAGGTAAATAAATAGCGGCATATCAGATACTTTGAAGCACCTGGTGCCGTGAATATTGGAATAAAAAATAAATATATATATATATGTATATATATATATATATATATATATATATATATATATATATATAGTATATATATATATATATATATATATATATATATATATATATATATATATATATATATATATATATATATATATATATATATATATATATATATATATATATATATATATATATATATATATATATATATATATATATATATATATATATATATATATATATATATATATATATATATATATATATATATATATATATATATATATATATATATATATATATATATATATATATATATGTATATAAACTAACAAAATTCAACCTGTCTGCTTGGCTTCTTTCGTTGTGATTCAATAAAATTCAGAATACGAAGTCTCATTATATGTTTTGTTAACTTTTCAACCTGAGTTGGTAATAAGGATGCATGTCTGGCTTATAGAAGCCGGAAGTGAATGCCCACAAAAAAGGTGTCAGAGTATTACGCATATTTATTATCTTTATTGGGACGGTAAAAGGTCAACATACTTTTATTTTCAAGGAATGGTGATGAAGATATGGGGTGGGATACCCACCATGAAAAGGGGGTAACCACAGTCCAAGGCATATTACAATTATATTGTGATCCAAGACTCCAGAGAAGGTAAATGACCATTTAGTTATAACAAACAAGATTTTTTTTTATTTCAAGCGAATTCAATTTCTAGCCCAAAAGTAGCAAGATTTGAAACGTTGTAGCCCAATAATAGGACTAAAAAAAAAAAAAATCAAGTAATGGGCTAGTTGGGTTAATTGTAGAAAAATTTGTTTCCTGTATAAGCCACCTTGCTTTATCCCGTAATTAATTTAAAAAACTTTTTTCCACAGAACAAGTTTTTCAAAGAAAAGTAAAGAGCTCCATTTAGCCAAAAATAAGCAGAAATAGTGCCAAATAATCTTCCAAGCGTAAAACTACCACATATTACCATCAATAAATAACTAAAGCTCAAAACTAACAGAAATTACATTAAGTTACCGATTCAAACTTAGAACAAGCAAAAATTAACATGAGCAGGGCCGAGAAACATAATGCTGGTACTTGTGTAATATACGGAAAACATTCAAATTTACGCTGTGTAAAACCCCGCGAGCAAACCGGTTTATTCGCTAGTTTCTTTCTGCTTAGCGTGAGACAAGAATAAGACAAGTGACAGAATAGATGAGAAATATATAATTTGAGCTATATATTTCCACATTAGGGGGGTGGGGGTAAAGTCTTTTGACAGTTTGAAGTTAGAAAACACTTCTTAGAAAACTTCACTATTTGTAAAAATAATTGTGCCTACTACATTTTGCATGCAGACTCGCTATACTTTTCACCCACCCTCTCTAATGTGCAAATATATAGCCTAAACTTGTTTCTAAAGTATTATATTTTGTCATAGTTTACGATATTTCGTTAAGATTAAGCGTCAAAGAAACAAGTTCTGATTAAATGAAGCACTTGAGTGTTTGCCGTATAATCCACAAGTACCGTAATGTCTTCTCAAGACCTGAATATAATTTTGAAACTTATAATTTTGAAACTAAAGCATTGTACTTTACTGAAAAAAAAAAAAAGACCGTGGATCGTTATTTTAATATACATAAACAGACATTTATTCCTTATGGTTTAATAATTTTTCATTTATTAAATTAAAAAAAAGTGAAAACATTTAAAATGTATTTTGTTTTCAGTAAGGTTTAAGTTATGTTCTGGTTTTGAGAAGGCATGGGTTTTTTAGTCCTACTCACGTTAATTTTTGCTCGTTTCAAGTTTAACTCGGTCATTTATTATAATTTTTGTTCGTTTTATATTTCATCTATTTGTTTGACGGTGATTTGTGACAGTTTTACGCTTGGAATATTATTTGGCTTTATTTTTTCTAATTTTTGGCTTAACGGAGCTCTTTGCTTTTCTTTGAAAAACTTGTTTTGCGGATAAAGTTTTCTAAATTAATTTCTGTTCGTTTTTTATTGACATGGTCTTTTTCATGGAAAACAAAATAATATTTTATATCTTTTTTTTTATAAGAATCTCTAGTTTCGCTAACTATTTGTATGCTGGAGAAACTTTTTCAACAATTTTTATTCCTAACACAAATATTATTGTTTAATTTAATTTTATACCTCCTCAGGTTCACCTAAAAATTAATACTTAATGTCATTCAAAAAAAGTTCTATATATGCTCGTTGACAACCTAGATACACTTACACTCTTATAATTCATCTAAATTGTAAGATCAGAAGGAGTAATAGTACTAGCCCCGAAAGTTTCAACTTAATAAACCCAGTCGTTCTCGATATATTGCTGAGGTTTCTTATTGGCAACCATATATTTTTTTTTTTTTTTTTTTTTTATAAGAAGGCATAATTTTGCTTGCTATTTGTATGTTGGTGAAGCTTTTTCAACAATTTTTAATCCTGACACAAATAGTATTGTTTAATTTAATTTTAAGCCTTCTCAAGTCGACCTGAAAAATAAAACTTAATGTCATTCCCAAAAAAATTCTATCTATGCTCTTTGGCAACCTGGATACACTTACTCTCTTTTGGTTTATTTAACTGTAAGAATGAAAGTTGTAATAGTATGAACCCCAAAAGTTTCAGCTTAATATTCCCACTCGTTCTCGATATATTACGGGGGTTTCTCATCGGCAACCATACGCACAGTGCCTTTTGATTTTGTTTCAAAGCAACTTTTAGTTTTAAAAAATAATGGGCCAATTGCATAATTTTGGGGGGTTGACATACTCAATATCCCTAGAGACATAGTTGCTGAACCATTCTACTATGCTGAACAAAATGGCCGTCTCAAAATTTTGACTGGATGTGTTTGAACAATGAATGGGCTTGGGAAGAGGGCGGCTTGCCCTCCAATCTCTTTGTACTCTTAAAAACGACACTAAAGCTTTCAATTTTGAATCGAATTAGCTCCTTTAAAAGTTTTAATGATCTTTCTCCGAAAGGCTCCCCTGAATACCCTTTGCCTTTTTGGAAGTGAAGGTCAAACATACATACCTTTTTAAGTAGTGTATACTGTATGTACACAGTGAACGAATTACCCAACTTACAGCCCTTGGGTTGGGAGCTGTGACGGGGTTGACACTCCAAAAGGTTTAGTTACTGAATCTTTTGACAATGCTGAAGAAAATAATTGTCTAACGATTTTTATTGGATATTTGTTTTGGAAAATGATGGGCGTGGGGTCGGGGTGGCTGGATTCCCTTATTTCACTTTTTACTCTTAAACCAAGCACTATAACTTCCAATTTCCAATAAAATTAGCTCTGTCCAAAGTTAACAAATTTCATACGACCCACTATCCCATAAAAACCTTTTAAGCCCCAAAGGCTTAACTTACAACCCCTACCCCAGGGCTCTGGTGGGTTGCATCAACCCTGGAGTCTTTTTTATATGTTTTTTGGACTATTGTTAATAAAACGGTTAACTCACATTTTCGATCAGATACGTTTGGGTAGAAGAGGATGTCAGGGGGAGGGTGCTATTTGCTCTCTATCACTTTTGACTCTTAAAAGGGAACTAGAGTTTTAAAGTTCCAACTAAATGAGCCTCTTCTATAGTTTATGCGACCACGCCTTCCATAAGAACCTTCTATGTCTTCGGGGCATAACTTACATCTCTTGCCACCAGGTTCTTGGGGGTTGTTTCAACCCCAGAGGCCTTATTATATGACGTTTACACTATTTTGAACAAAATGGCTATCTCAAAATTTATATTGAATGCATTTACCTATGAAAAGAAGACGTAAGGGGGTTAGTTACTCTCCAATTGTTTTTGACTTTTAAAAAAGACACTAGGAGTTAGGATTTCCAAGTGAATGAGCCGCATCTTAATTTTTTACTCATAAATGGCTATCTCCAAATTTTGGACGGAAAAATTTGGGGAAAAAAAGCATGGGGGGGCTTGTTGTCGTCCAATCACTCTTGACTTTTAAAAAGGGAGATGGAATTTTCGACTTTACACTAAATGAGCCTTCTCCGAAGATTATATAGCCACCCTTTCCAGAATAAAAACCTTAAATGTTAACAAGGGCAACTAATGTAACTTATAGTCCTTGCCCTGAGGGCCGTGGGGGGATATCATCCCCAAAGACAAGATTACTGGATCTTTCAGATGTGCTTAACAGAATGGCTATCTCAAAATTTTGATTGGAGGGGGGGTGAGAATGATGGGTGTGGAGTGGGGGGGGGGGGTTGGGAATTATGGGTGTGGAGGGGGGGGCAGTTTGCCCTCCATTAACTTTTGACTATTAAAAATGGCACTAGAACTTCTGATTTCCAGTTCAATGAGCCCCCTCTGAAGTTTATATGACCACCCTTTCAGTATAAACCTTGTATACCCTCCGGGGCATAACTTAAAACCCTTCCCCTGAGAGCTAGGGGGAGGGGGGTTAATCTTCAAAGAAATAATAATTGGATTTTTTTCAACTACGTTTAACAAATGGCTATCTCAAAATTTTGAATGGATGTACTTGGGGAAATTAAGGGTTTGGGGGGGGGGGTTGCCCTCTCCACTTCAAGTTGATTGAGCCCTTTTTGAAGTTCCTACGATATCTCCTTCTATACGAAGTGCCCTGGTCTAAAGAAACCAAAAAAGTAAATAATAAATAATACATTGTGCCCACATCGCTCTTTACTTAGGCAGTGCTATTGCGCCACCTATGACTTTGACAGTGGTTTCAAAAAAGAAGAAAAGGGCAATAAGAGACTTAAGACTGAACTAAGCAATGGAACAAAAATTTTAAAAGTGATCTAGTAAAAGTATGTTTCATCTTCCTCGAAATTCCAAGACTCCTTAAGACCTTCATTATAATTTGTCTAGCATGATGCTTGAATGAAAGGTTTTCATCGAGAAGAATACCGTAAAATCGGACATACCGATCCTTAGGTCTACTGGGAGGACAAGTTAACTGAGAGCAAGCTTGAGAAATACGGGAAAAAATTAAAAAACAAATTGACTTAGCAATATTTAGGGCAAGGCAATTAGCATCGAACCAACGGTTGACTTTCTAAATGGTCTACTAGTTTGGGAAGTATCTCGGACTCCGTTCCTACTACAGTGCCAAGGGTACTTTCATCAGCGAAAGCAACGAGAGCGTCCTCATCCTGCGAAGTATATGTATTTTCTTAGCATTGAAAATTTCAGGATGACATAGGTGACAGCAAACTGTAGGTTTCTGTTTCTTAATCGCAACTTATGAACAACTTTGAACACCAAACTTGACTTCAGACGAAGAACGAAAAAGGGAATCTATGTAGGTTGATCCACCTGACAAATAAGAATCAGACCAAGCATGAGCCCGTCCTCTTACACCATTATTAGACAACTTATAAAGCAAAATCCTATGTCTTAAAGGATCAAAAGCTCTACAAACATCCAGGAATATAGCAGCAGGAATCATACCAGAGTCAAGCACGGTGTGGAGAAAATTTAAAAGATTTGCGTACGTGCATGGTCCATAGAATGCTTAGCTTGAAAGCCAAACAAATTAAAAATTATCTTGCCTCTAGAAAAGCAAGTATTCGGGAAAGCATTGCCTCTTCAAAATTTTGCTAAAAACAGAGAGCAAAAATATAGGTCGATAATTGGCTGGATCATTCCATGGTTCAACTTTATATGAAATAATTACTCTAGCTCGCTTAAGGGAACTGGGGAAAATCCCATTTTCAAAAGAAAGATTTATAAGCTTCGTCAATGGAGAAATAATTAAAGAAAGAATGAATTAACGACCTTAGTTGGAATACAGGCAGGGCCAGATGACGAAGAATCTTTCAAGCTATTGACAAACCTGACCACTTCAACATCAAAAGTAGAATACAACACCATAGACTTGAGACAAGATGGTCCAAGATAATATTTGTAACCTGGTTGTAACGGCAAATTCCTGACTGAAGAAGCAGTAGTTTTCCCAATATTAGCAAAATATGATGTAAATGCTTCTTGAACATATGGAACGTCCTCAACAACGACATCATCAACTATAAGACTTGGAGGGATAGAAAGAACGCGAGAAGAACGTTTAAAGATGGAACTAATCACTTTCCAAGTTTTTCGGATATCCTTCCTAAATTTCAAAAAGATTTTTTGGAATAATAAAGGAATTTAGCCTAGGAATTTAGGAATAAAGGACTTATCCCTTTCTAAAAATTATTTTTTCTTTACCAACTTTTAAGAAGTTCCGGGGTCATCCACAGGTTAAGAGGAATAGATCTTTTTGACCTTGAAGTAGAAGAGACACAGCACACATATAAAAAAATAGACCCTTTCACTGACTCTTAAGAAGAATCAAACTTTGAACAGAAATCATTTTCCTCACCAAAGATATTCCATGAGTTGTCAGCTAAATAGGATCTGAAGTGGATCATTCATTAAGACCAAGCATAAAAGAAGCTGAAGCAGAATCTGAGGTATTCTTACTCATCGTTTTTTTCAAGAGAAATACTGGAAAGTACAGGAAAATGATCTGAAATGTCACTCACTGCATCAGAATCAAATTGCAAGGAGTTAAGGTGAACAATTTCAACCTTTGACTTCTGTAAATTTTCTAATAAGCCCCAGCAAAAAATCCAAACATAAAATTAGGTTTCAAATTAAATTTATGCATCTTCACTGAAACTACAGAATTATATACTTTAGAATATACTCTAGAATTATATACAAATTATATACTTTTGAAAACTTCAAAAAAAGCCTGAATCAAACAGTTCGTGGTACTGTAAGTAAGGAGCGACCCGGCTCAATGGTAACCGAAACTCTAGAAAACGGGTTTTTGATACCAATAGATACATCAAAAGAATCAGGTTTCAATGCTGATTTCAAATATATAACTTTCAGCAAGTTTACCCATCAAAAGTTACGCGCCTGAGAAAATTTGGCTGATTTTCAAAAAAAGGGGAAAAGACTCCCTAAAAATTATAGAAACTTAATGAAAATTACACCATCATATTCAGCGTATCAGAGAACCCTACTGCAGAGGTTTCAAGCTTCTATCTACAAAAATGTGAATTTTGCATTTTTTGCCAGAAGAAAGGTCACGGATGCGTGTTTATTTGTTTTTTTTTGTTTTTTTTCCCAGGGGTGATCGTATCGACCCAGTGCTACTAGAATATCGTGGGTGGGCTCATTGGAACGGAAATTAAAAGTTCTAGTGCCCTTTTTAAGTGACCAAAAAAAATGAAGGGCAACTAGGCCCCCTCCAACGCACATTTCCCCCCCCCAAAGTCATCCGATCAAAATTTTGAGATAGCCATTTTGTTCAGCATGGTCGAAAATATGATAACCATGTATTTAAGGATGACTTAATTCCCCGAAGTCCTCGGGGAGAGGGCTGAAAGTTATGAACTTTACCCAATGTTAACATATGGTATTGGTTGTTGGGAAGTATAAAGACGTATTCAGGGGGGATTTTTTCTGGTAGTGGGGGAGGGGGGTGGATTGGGGGTTATGTGGGAGGATCTTTCCATGAAGGAACTTTCATGGGGGAAGGGACATTGTTATGAAGGGGGCGCCAGATTTCCCAGCATTCTTTAAAAAAAAGACCAGAAATCAAATAAAAAAAATAAGTTTTTTAACGGAAACTAAGGAGCAGCATCAAAACTTAAAATGAATAGAAAATATTACGTAAATGATTGGGTTTACCCCCAAGTCAATACCTCGCTTTTTAAGACGAAGATGTTTTAGTACTTTCCTAAGAGCTATTTGTTCTAATTAACGGCCTTTGTGATTAAGGGTCATTTTTAAAGAACAAAATTCGAAATTTAGCTTAAAGAGCAAGGTATTGACTAGGGGCGAATTCCTAATATACGTATAAGAATATATGAATATAGAAGTTCGTTACGTAAGTTAATTCGTAAGTTACGTATATTTATTGCTAATAAAAACGTTCGTAAATAAAATTAAACAAGTTTCGAGAAAGCCATTTAACGTAATAAAAGTAAAAAAAAGTAAAAATATGAAAATTTTGTTGTAGTTATTCATGTACGGTGATCCAAAATCAAAGCCTGTATTAATTCAAAAACGTTCAAAAATCAAATAAAAAAAAAACAAGTTTTTTTTAACTGAAAGCAAGGAACGACGTTAAAACTTAAAACGAACAGAAATTATTCCGTATATGAAAGGGGCTGTCCCCTCCTAAATGCCTCGCTTTTTACGCTAAATTTTGACTTTCTCACAACTCTATTTTTTTAAACAATAAAAAAAATTAGCGTAAAGAGCGAGGCCTTGAGGAGGGGACAGCCCTTTCATATACGGAATAATTTTTGTATTGGTATTTCTGTATAGTATTAAATAAAAAAAAAGTTTTTTTTAACTAAAAGCAAGGAGCGACATTAAAACTTAAAACGAACAGAAATTATTCCGTATATGAAAAGGCTGTCCCCTCCTCAACGCCTCGCTCTTTATGCTAAAGTTTTTCATTGTTAAAAAAACGAACAATAGAGTTGTGAGAAAGTCAAACTTTAACGTAAAGAGCGAGGCGTTGAGGAGGGGACAGCCCCTTTCATATACGGAATAATTTCTGTTTGTTTTAACTCTTAATGTCGCTCCTTACTTTCAGTTAAAAAAACTTTTTTTTTTATTTAATTTTTGAACGTTTTTTAATAAATACAGGTTTTGATCTTGGCTCGCCGTACATGAATAATTAAAACTCAATTTGCATATCAATTTTACTTTTATTTGGTTAAATGGCTTACTTGAAACTTGTTTAATTTTATTTACGAACGTTTTTATTTGTAATAAATATACGTAACTTACGAAATAACTTATGTACCGAAATTCTGTATTCATAAATATCTCATATGTATATTAGGGGGTCTGCCCCTAGTCAATACCTCGTTCTTTAAGCGAAATTTCGAATTGTGTCCCAATTCTTTAAAAATGACCCCTTAATCACAAAGGCCGTTAATTAGAATAAATAGATCTTATTAAAGTACAAAAAAATCTTTGGCTTAAAGAGCGAGGTATTGACTAGGGGGTGAACCCAATCATATTCGTTTAAAGTTTTGATGTTGCTGCTGTTGCAGTTGAAAAACTTGTTTTTTTATATTTAATTTCTGATCTTTTTTTAAATAATGCTGGGAGGTCCGGCGTCCCCTTCATAGCAATGTCCCTTCCCCCATGAAAACTTCCCTCATGGAAAGATCCTCCCATATAACCCCCGACCCACCCTCCCCACTACCAGGAAAAGTCTCGCCTGAAAACGTTTGTATACTTCCCAAAAACCAATACTACATGTTAACATCGGGTAAAGTTCATAACTTTCAGCCCTCCCCCCGGGAACTTCGGAGGATTAAGTCATCCTAAAACACATACTTATAATATTTTCGAACATGCTGAACAAAATGGCTATCTCAAAATTTTGATCAGGTGACTTTGGGAAAAAAATGAGCGTGGGAGGGGGCCTAGTTTTCCTCCATTTTTTTTGGTCACTTAAAAAGGGCACTAGAACTTTTAATTTTCATTCCAATGAGCCCTCCCACGATATTCTAGGACCACTGGGTCGATACGATCACCCCTGTAAAAACAAAAAAAAACAAAAAATAAATAAATACGCACCCGTGATCTTTCTTCTGGCAAAAAATGCAAAATTCCACATTTTTGTAGATAGGAGCTTTTAACCTCTAAAGTAGGGTTCTCTGATATGTGGAATATGATGGTGTGATTTTCATTAAGGTTCTATAACTTTTAGGGGGTCTTTCCCCCTTTTTTCGAAAATCAGCCAAACTTTTTCAGGCGCGTAACTTTTGATGGGTAGGATGAAACTTGATGAAACTTATATATTTGAATACAAAATATAAAATCAATATATATTTCAACTACAAAATATAAAATCATTTACATGGTCAACTGATATATCGACATATTTTTTCAGCCTAGAAGGCGGAAATCTTAATACTGCATCATCTGGAGCGACATCCGATACAACATCTGAAGCGAGATCTGGAACAACATCTAGTTTTAGAGTAGGCCAGCCTTTTTTATTGATTAAGATAATCCCCTTTCGATTCCAATGATAAAATCCTTTTTTCCAAGCTTTTAACCATCGCGTATAGTCATTTGTGCAATCTCTCTATTTCTTGGAATTTTGGATTGTAATCAATGGAAATAGCATCATGAATCTTATTGAAATTCATGAAATCAAAAGCGAAAAACCGCTTTTCAAATCTCTAAAATTTAGAATCATCCTAAAATATCTTTGACCACCTTTGTCCTTACAACAATGTGAACTTATGACCACACTTCATTATTTCAAGATAATTTCACTGATTTTTTTTTTAGTCTTCAGAGCTGTATAATATTGCTAAAGCAGTGTTACTAACAGCTTTTACCTGGAGAGTACCATCTATGGCCAACACGGCAACTGAAAAGTATGTTTAAAGAACAGCCTCCAAAGGTCCTAAAAGTAATTTTACAGTTTTAATATAGTACACACATTTTGTTCTAAAGTTCTCTCCCAGCTCAAATGTACGTAAATTGACTTGAAATATTATTAATTCGCTTCAGACTCATTAGAGTAGCCTGAATCATAATAGTTTATAGTCGTTTTCCTTATACATGCACAACTTTGTCTTATCTTAGCTGTTTTTACTGGCCATAGGTAGATTTTTTATATTGAGGGATAGCGGGGGGCTCAGAAACAAATAATAGGGGACAAAAGGGGCAAATCGCGGCATTGTATAGCGGGATGACGGTCGATTCGTAACATTTTTCACTTTAATAGCTACCAATCCCTAAACTTTTCTTTCAAAGAGGAAATGTCGTAATCGACCAGCCTAGGAGACCGTTTTTAACTTTTCCAGACGGATGATTTGACACAAAATTCATTTGGGAAACAATGCAATCCATGCAACATATGTTTTATTTGAACTTTAAATTTGATTTAACAATACACAAGACAATGACCTGACTTTACAGTTTAATTTTATCTTTGTGCATTAATTTTAGTTAAAGGTATCAAAGCGGGAATACTACTAAACTGGCATTTTTCTAATAACAAATAGCGTAATGATATTGCTTTCCATGAGAATGTTTTCTTGCTAGCACATCAGATAGCGGTTTTCTTTCCAAGATTACGTAATGATAGTCCTTTCCATGAGAATGTTTGGCATGAGAATTTCAGATATGGGTAGGGGGCGTTCTACATTGTTGTGTTGAGAGATATGGGGGAGCGTCTTATACCATCGCTTAGAGAGAGGCATTTCTAAACGCTTTTGCACAGACACATGGTGGAATTTTGCGGTAAGTTCTAGAGCTGTTATCGATGCTTTGAGTTATCAATTGATGAAAGTGATGAAAGACTTGAGATTTTACGCTAATTCTTTACTTTAATTTTTTTACTCTATATATTAAATCCATACTTTTATATATGGTCGCAGCAGCAATGCCAAACGTGGTACAGTTGTACCATTTTGGTACATTTCACCTCTTATTCCTGAGTACACTGAGTTACCTTCTCAGTGAGTGCCGCCCCCAGGCAGCTCAGTCACGTCCCTGGGGGGGCGAGGGCGGATAGGGGAAAGTCCTCAAGATATGGGGGATTCCTTAAAATAACCAATAAGAAGGCGCGAACCAAGGGGGGACCCAGTTCCTGGGGGTCCTTGAAAATAACTGGGACCCTTAACTGTGGGGCCAAACACGATTAAGGAGGAATTAAGGCCCCTTTTATGGTTCTGTGCTGGGCCCACTGGCAGGTGGACTCGTCCTGATAGAGTCAAACCCTTGTCTCAGCAAATGGGTAAATAGTCAGCAAGAAAAAAGTTGTGAGGGCGGAGTTCTCTCAAGATGGAGGAAATCAGCCACCTGCAAAGGATAGAGAGGAGTGGCTTGCCGCTGTCCTACAATAGCCATGAAACCTTCTTCTTTTAAATGTTAGGTATCAGTTGAAAACAAAGAAACAAAACCGTACTACCGCGTCCAGGGTAACCGACGGAAGGCAAGATATAATAGCGAATGATAATGTTACTGCGTACGGGGAAGTCGACGATCTGACGACTTCAGACGAAGATATGCGAACTCTACAGATGATGACGAATCCCATTGAGGATGATAGCACTTAACCAGGAGAAACCCCAATTCTGACCCAAAAAGCCCCGTTCTACCTGGGGACCTTCAATGTGCGAACTTTGGCAAAGACTGGCAAACTAAAGATAATTGTCAAAGAGCTCGAGAGGTACAGATGGGACGTTTTTGGCCTCTCGGAAACTCACTTACCTGGTTCAGGAGAACAACAATGTGGCGACATCATACTTTCGTACTCTGGTAGATCTGATGGCCAACACCGACAAGGCGTTGGCTTTCTCCTGACACGCAAAGCCAAGCGCGCACTCATAGCCATAAAGTTAGTCTCAGAGCGCCTTATGATGGTTCGGCTGCGAGTGAAAGTACAAAAAATCACCGTCATCCAAGTTTACGCCCCCGACTCCTCAAGACCTGATGAAGAAGTTGACACCTTTTATTAACAAATTTAGTCTCTAACAGATGAATTCCCAAAGAAAAATCTCCTCGTAGTATTGGGTGACTTCAAGGCTATCGCCGGAGAAGCCAAACAGTCTGACAGTGATGTCTTAGGCAGATTCTGTCTTGAGAGGCGAAACGCACGTCACGAGCGTCTACTTGAGTTCTGCAGGGATAATGATCTCTTTGTTACGAACTCAATGTTCAAACATAGAAAGAGAAGAAAGGCAATTTGGATATCCCCAGATGGAAAGACGAAAAATCTGATCGACTATGTCCTCATCTTAAAACGGTGGAAGTCATCTGTCACAAATACCACCGCCGTGCCTGGAGGGCACTTCGATTCAGATCATGTCCTTGTAGTTAGCACATTGGCAAAACTCCGACTCAAAACCCTTCTTGTAAAGAAAAATAAGATCCCAAGATTCCGCAAGTAGTAAGTCATATAAAGGTTTCAACCGTGC
>NC_142802.1:53594785-53621506 GCF_049724085.1 Artemia sp. Qi Xiang Cuo
TGGAGTTCGACCAGTAGAACTGTTCCCGAGGCAAAGACATTAATGACTTGGATCTATTCCTTGAGCAGTACCTGTCGGACATTACTAAACTTTGCCCGGAAACAATTTGATTAATGAGTGACAGCAAAGTGAAAAAAATACTGTTTTTCCATTCTCACTGACAAAAACCATAAAACATACATAATTTGATATTGACATCCATGAAAGTGAGAAAGTTTCTGTTTTTCCATTCTCACTGACAAAAACCATAAAAACATCAAAATTTCTGTTTTTTCAAGTGAGAAAGTTTCTGTTTTTTCATTCTCACTGAGAAAACCATAAACCACGTGGTTCTCGTGCCAATATATGGTGTTAAAAAAAGTTGTAGGTGGCAGCAGGCGTGCGTGATCGCGCTGGTACCTCCTCCTCTACTTAGGCTTCCGTTTCAGGGTTTTCGTCCCCTGCAATTTCAAAGATGCTATATAAATTAGGATTTGATGTTACTTTTGGGCGGTTTCAGGCTATTTTTTCCAAAATTCTTAGAACATTCTTGTCGTAATGACAAATTACTATCCACCAGAACTTGAATAAAAATCATTGTTTTCAAGTCAGTGGTGATTGAAAAAACATAACCACTAAATAAATATTTTAGACTAGTGATTTAATTGTCGTTCGTTATGGGCTGCGGTTCGCTCTTTACTAGATTATATTCTACTTATAGATATATCTCAGGTTACGAACCGGATTATTACATTTGTTAAAACCCAAGGTTTATTTGTAATTTCATGCCCAGTTTTGTAGCGTAGGAGTCTATTTTGAGGGGGAACTTCATTATTCCACTCACTCACCTGCAGGGGCGAATCTCCAGTATTTTTTATTAGGGGGGGGGGGGCAAGAGAGGTCCATATCTGGATAGTGAACGGGCATGGGATGCATAATATTTTTTTTCTCCACATTATTGGGGGGGGGCAACTACCCTCCTTGCCACTCCCAAATGACGCCCCTGCTCGCCTGGATTTTGCTGGATACGCCCATTGCAACATTATATGTCAGTACAGAATGGAGATTCAAACAAGGTACAAATTAGCAGATAAAATAAATCGACTGTACGCATACGTTCAATAAACTCCACTAAGGATCCCCCGAAGAACTTATCCATATGTCCGTAGGCAAATAATGATTCAAACAGATCAACAGGATGCCGAAGAATAGTTACGTAAAACGTATTAGGCCCAAGTATTTTTGATACTTCTTGATGGTTCCACCTCGTGTGCAAAAGAAACATTTCAAATCCATGATAGTGCCCAGGAGAATCCTTCAACATTTTAGCTTCAAAGTGATCTGGATTTCCAAGATAATTGTTATATTCTTCTGGTGGGACGGCAACATTGATGTTATTCAAATAAGCATACCTAAAATAAAAATCGCAACTAAACAAATAGTAATATAAATTAATGACTGGGAATTAATTCTCAAGGCTGTCACGGGAAATTTAGTAGCATCCTATAATTTATTTGCGAAAAATTCTGAGGTTGGAAAAATTCTTAAAATATCAAACGATAATAACTATATACTTTCGTAAGTTTTTGAGTAATGTTTAGTATGTACTTTTTCCGAGATTTAAAGCTCATTACTGCTATTTCAAGGTCTTGGGGCCATCACATGGAGCGGAAGCCTTAATTCTGATTGCTAAGATTAAAGGATTGTCTTGAATTGCTTAGTGATAGGAGTCGCCAGTCTTAATTGATTGCCAAGTTTAAGCAGTTTATGGAATATTATTTCTAGCAACATCTCCAAAAATCATTTATATTTCTTTTTTTTTGCCAAAACGTTCTTGATAGGATCTATGTAATTTCAAGCAAATCCAAGTACTTTCGTTCGGTAGGTGGGTCGGGCTTAGAAGTATCCTAAGCCTCTGAAAAACCCTCCTCTAGATTCCCTTGGCCCAAGACGCTAGCTCCACCAGTTTCAGGTAGATCTGAGCTTTTTCCTGCATAGGTCAGAGAAGAAACTCAGTGGTGCAGCAAGGAGGGGGGAAAGGGGGATGGCTGTCCCCATTCACAGCCTCTGAGGGCGCGTCCAACTGAGTTTTTTTTTATTATTCTGTTTACAAATATTGCGGTAGTGATGGTGGGGGAAGGAAGCAAAAGCCAACATTGTTGCTGGTTGCTGAAAACCCCAGCTACGCCTCTAAAGGAGCGTGATTCTAAAGATCATCAAAGAAAGCTCCAATATTTTAAGACAGGAGAAACATAACTTTGGGGCACTGGTCTAAGCAAGGAAGTCGTTGAGAAATTATCCCAAGAGGAAGAATTTTCTAAGGAAAAGTTGTAAAATTAATAAACAAAGGAACTTCAAACAGGTTAGCAAATAGTAACATCTTTCCTAAAAGGAAAATGACTTAATTTTAAATAGACTAAGAACAAACAGGGGTAAAGGCACATGGATCTAGCTCTCAAAGTGAGATTTTTATTGTCTCAGTGCTCCCCGAATGCTGGCACCGTCCCCCAGTTCCTTCTTGACGGTGCCTACTAGCCCAAGGTACCTGCCCTATAAATCCCAAGGCAATGTGTGAAAAAAACTACCTCCTCTTCTGCTTGAAGTTGGCAGTGTGTAAAGAAGCGTGTAAGGGGCGATGGTCGCTATGCCACCAATCGGGCATATTGCGCATCTTTACATAATTAGGGTTGGAAAAAGGTGTCACATGCCTACCATTCAACTAAAAACTTAATGGCGGAGGAAAGGGGGCTCAAAGTCGTTTTGATCCTCAAACTCATTTGGTCTTTCAATCATTCAGAATGAAAGGTCTTGCATGATTCCAGCCCAAATAAGGTACAAAATGCCTGAATATCTTTTGAAAAGTTGGTGTTGAGAGGGACAAATGCGTTGAAGAGTCACAGGCCTATTTTATGCCTTCAATAATACATACAAAAAATTTCGCAGGATTTCGTTTCAAATAAGCTGCAACATCCTTACCTTTTTTATAGAAATTTATTGAATGGATCACGATCCCCCTTTATGCCTCCAGTAGATTATTGGAGGCAACTATACATATTATTTCGGGCGCTCCGAAAAATGGAAGAAGATTCGCTAGATGTTTTCCAGAGAAATTGCCTACGGATTGTTTGGGTACCCGACTGACTGACCGTATCTCAAACATTAGGCTGTACAAAAAGTGTGGTTTAATCCCACTTTCTAGGGCTATAATGAGAGAAAGGTTGAGATGGTTAGGCACGTTCTGCGGATAAAGGATGAAATATCACGAAAGAATGTCCTTGTCGGCTAACCCCACAACAAGTACAAGTACAAGTTGTCGGCTAACTGTCTAGGGCCAAACAAAAAGCAGGTTGTCCTCGGTTGGGGTGGGAGGATGTCGCAAAGAAAGATTTAAGAAAAATGGGAACTTTCTGGGAAGTTCCGTGCGTAGCTGTGTTGGCCTCAGGTCAGAAAAATGAACTGCTCCATATTTACCACCTTTTTTAACTTATTGTGCTTCAGAGTTTAATAGGCTGCAATTCATCCTTTTACTGATAGAAAATGCTTGAAATATTTGTCCATTAGCATAAGCTAACAGTACTGTTTGGTTGGATTCAAAGATTCTACGGATTTGCTTTTTTTCTGTAATTTATTTTGATGTTCAAATCATAAGCAGCGCGATAGCGCTGCCTAAGTAAAGAACGATGTTGGCACAATGTGTTATTTTTTTTTTTCTTGGTCTTAGGTCAGGGCACTTCGTATCGAAGGAGTTGTCATAGAAAATTCAAAAAGGGCTCATTCGATTAGAAATTGGAGTGGCTAGTGCCCTTTTTGATAGTCGAAAGTTATTGGAGGGTAACAAGCCCCCCTCCCATGCCCATCATTCCCCCAAACACATCCAATCAAAATTTTGAGATAGCCATTTTGTTCAGAATAGTTGATTTTCAGATAGAAAATATGTTTTTGAGGCGGACAGTCGCCCACAACCCTCAGGGCAATGGTTTTAAGTTATGCCCTGGGGGCGTATAAGAACGATGTTGGCACATTGTATTATTTTTTTTTTTCCTTTAGGCCAGGGCACTTCGTATGGAAGAGGTTGTCGTAGAAACTTCGAAAAGGACTCATTCCATTGGAAATTGAAGTGGCTTGTGCCCTTTTTAACAGTCGAAAGTGATTGGAAGGCAACTAACACCCCTTCCACACCCGCCATTTCTCGAAACACATCCAATCAAAACTTTGAGATAGCCATTATGTTCAGCGTAGTTGATTTCCAGATAAAAAATATGTTTTTTGAGGAGGTCACTCCCCCACAGCCCTCAGGGCAAGGATTGTAAGTTTTTCCCTGGGGGCATATAAGAACCATTTTGGCACAATGTATTATTTATCTATTTTTTTCCTTTAGACCAGGGCACTTCGTATCGAAGAAGTTGTCGTAGAATATTCGAAAAGGGCTCATTCAATTGGAAATTGGAGTGGCTTGTGCCCTTTTTAATAGTCGAAAGTGATTGGAAGGCAACTAACACCCCTTCCACGCCCACCATTTCCCGAAACACATCCAATCAAAATTTTGAGATAGCCATTTTGTTCAGCGTAGTCGATTTCCCGATAAAAATTATGTTTTTGGGGAGGACACGCCCCCACAGCCCTCAGGGCAAAGGTTGTAAGTTATGCCCTGGGGGCATATAAGGTTTTTATAGAAGGCGATGTCGTAGAAACTTCAAAAAGGGCTCATTCGATTGGAAATTCAAATGGCTACTGCCCTTTTTAACAGTCGAAAGTGATTGGAAGGCAACTAACCCCCCGCTCACGCCCACCTTTTCCCCAAACACATCCAATCAAATTTTAAGATAGCCATTTCGTTCAACGTAGTTGAAAGTTCTGAAAATTAGGTCTTTAAGGATGACAATCCCCCCACTGCCCTCAAAGCAAGGGTTGTAAGTTATGCCCTTCGGGCATATAAGGTTTCTGTAGAACGCGTTGTCATAGAAACTTCAAAAAGGGCTCATTTGATTGGAAATTGAAATGGCTATTGCCCTTTTTAATAGTCGAAAGTGATTGGAAGGTAACTAACACCCCTTCCACGCCCACCATTTCCCAAAAAAAATCCAATCGAAATTTTGATATAACTATTTTTCACACGGTTTAAAGTTCAAGAAACTATACCTTTGATTAGAACACTCCCCCCCCCACACAGTTTTCAGGGCAAGGGTTATAAGTTATACCCTTTGGGCATATAACTTTTTATTGAAATCTTTGTCGTAGAAACTTGAAGAAGGGCTCATTCGATTGGAAATCCAAAGGGCTAGTGCCCTTTTTAATAGTCTCGAAAGTGATTTGAGGGCAACTAACCCTCCTCTCTCACCCACCTTTTCCCCAAACACATCCGATCAAAATTTTTAGATAGCCATTTTTTTCAACGTATTTGAAATTTTTGGATATTAGGTCTTTAAGGATGACAACGCCTCCGCACCCACAGACCTCAGGGCAAGGGTCGTAAGTTCTGCCCTGAGGTCATATATTGTTTTTATAGAAAGCGATGTTGTAGAAACGTCAAAAAGGGCTCATTTAATTAGAAATTGAAAGGGCTAGTGCCCTTTTAATAGCCGAAAGTGATTGAAGGGCAACTAACCTCCCTCTTACGCCCACTATTTCCCCAGACACATCCAATCTAAATTTCGAGAAATCCATTTTGTTCAACGTAGTCGAAAGTTCTGGAAATTAGGTCTTTTAGGATGATAACCCCATCAGAGCCCTCAGTGTAAGGGTTGTAAGTTATGCCCTGGGGGCATATAAGGTTTATATACAAAGTTGTTGTAGAAATTTCAAAAAGGGCTCATTTGATTGGAAATTGAAATTGCTCTTTTTAAAAGTCGAAAGTGAGTTAATTAACCCCCCTCTCACGCCCACCATTTCCCCAAACACATTCAATCAAAGATTAGATATAGTCCTTTTGTTCAACGTAGTTGAAAGTTCCGGAGCCATTTTATTCAACGTAGTTGAAATTTTCGGAAATTAGGGCTTTAAGGATGACAACGCCTCCACACCCACAGCCCTCCGGACAAGGGTCGTAAGTTCTGCCCGGGAGGTATGTAAGGTTTTTATAGCAAGCGATGTTGTAGAAACGTTAAAAAGGGCTCATTCAATTGGAAATTGAAAGAGCTAGTGCCCGTCTAATAGCCGAAAGTGATTGAAGGGCAACTAACCCCTCTCTCACGCCCACCATTTTCCCAAACACGTCCAATCAAAATTTTGAAATATTCCTTTTTTTCGACTTAGTCGAAAATTCTAGAAATTAGGCCTTTTGGAATGATAGCCGCATCAGAGCCCTTAGTTCAAGTGTTGTAAGTTATGCCCTGGGGGCATGTAAGGTTTATATAGTAAGTTGTTGTAGAAATTTCAATAAGGGCTCATTTGATTGAAAATCGAAATTGCCCTTTTTAATAATCGAAAGTGAATGGAGAGTAATCAACACCCCTCTCACGCCCACAATTTCCCCAAAAACATTCAATCAAAGTTCAGAGATATTCATTTTGTTTAACGTAGTTGAAAGTTCTGGAAATTATGTATTTCAGGATGGCAAACCCCCCAGAGCCCCCCGGGCAAAGGTTGTAAGTTATGCCCTTGGGGCATATAAGGTTTTTCTAGATAGAGTTGTCGTAAAAAGAGTTGTCGTAACTTCAAAAGAGGCTCATTCAATTAAAAATTTAGAGGGCTAGTGCCCTCTTCAATAGTTGAAAGTGATTGAAGGGGAACTAACCCCCCTCTCCCACCCACCATTCCCCCAAACACATCTAATCTAAAACTTTCAGATAACCATTTTGTTCAACGTTGCAGAAAGTTCTGGTAATTAGATCTTTGAGGATAACACCCTCCAGTCCTCAGGGCAAGGGTTGTAAGTTATGCCCTGGGGGCATATAAGGTTTTTATTGAAAGCATTGTCGTAGAAATTTCAAAAGGGCTCAATTGATTGTAAATTGAAAGGACTAGTGCCTTTTTTAATACTTGAAAGTCATTGGAGAGCGACTAACGCCCCTCACCCGCCCACCATTTTCCCAGACACATCCAATAAAAATTTTGAGATATCCATTTTGTTTAACATAGTTGAAAGTTCTGGAAATTAGGTCTTACAGGATGACAACCACCCTCACAGCCCTTAGGATAAGGGTTGTAATTTATGCCCTGGGGGGATATAAGGTATATATAATCGAAAGGCCTTTTGCCCTTTTTAATAGTCGAAAATTATTATACTGCTTGACATTTTTATATTAAAGATCGATATAGGTATAATGTATTATTTTGTTGTTGTTGTTGTTGTTTAGACCAGGGCACTTCGCATCGAAGGAGTTCTCGTAGGAGCTTCGAAAAGGGCTCATTCGATTGAAAATAGAAAGGGCTAATGTCCTTTTAAATAGTCGAAAGTGATTGGAGGGAAATTAATCCCCCTCCCACGCCCACCCTCCCATTTGCCTTTATGTTTAAAAACTAAATGTTGCCTTAAGATCAAATGAAAATGCACTGTGTTAATGCTGATTCCCAATAAGGCATCTCAGCAGTATCCCAAGAACGGCTGAGGGTATTATGTTCAAACTTCCGGGGCTACTTCTGCTCTTAAAATTTAACCAAATCAAAATAGCGTAAGTGTAACCAAGTTATCAAAGAAAGTAAACAGATTTTTTTGCGAACGGTATCCAGTTTTCCATTTCAGGTCAACTAGAGGATGTATGAAACTAAATTAAACACTACTATTTGTGTCCAGATTTTTGAAAGGGAATATGTAGTTAAAAATTGCTGAAAATTTTTCTCCAGCATAGAAATAGCAGGCCAAACTATACATTCTTAAAAAAAACGAAAAGATTTAAAGTATTATTTTCTTTTTCCCTAAAAAAACTATGTCAATATAAAACGAACAGAAATTAGTTAAAAAACTTTTTCACAAAATAAACAAAAATGAGCACAAAACAAATGATCTACCAAGCATGAAATTACCACAAATCAGCATCGATAAATAAGTGAAACCCAAAACAAACAGAAATTACAATAAATAACCGAGTCAAACCCAAAACGAGCAGAACATAACATAAGTTGGGCTCAAAACCCCTATGCCTTCCCAAGGCCATAACATAATTTCCAGTTTACTAAAAAAAATACAAATGAATGTGCATTGTCAGTTTAATATACATACACTGACATTTAGTAATCAAAATTTTAACATTATTTGATTTAATAAAGTTATAAATGATTTTTTTTTTTATTAAAATGCAAATTACATTATGGCCCTGGGAAGGCATAGAAGTTTTGAGCCCAACTTATGTTAGTTTCTGCTCGTTTTGGGTTTGACTCGGTTATTTATTGTAATTTCTGTTCGTTTTGGGTTTCATTTATTCATCGATGCTGATTTAAGGTAGTTTCATGCTTGGTAGATTATTTGATTTTATTTTTGCTCATTTCGTTTAACGCACATCTTTACTTTTCTTTGAAAAACTGATTTTGTGAAAAAGTTTTTTTAATTAATTGCGTTCAATAAGCACAATAATTATGCCTATTCAATAGGTTATTATAACTAATTAAAATCCTCAATTGCAATAATCTTTCTTGAATACAGGGTTAAGGAATTATTACGAAATATAGAAAACTGGGAACAACAGTTCTGCTGTCTCTTAGATGAAAGTGACTTGTAAAATGAACTTAAGCTTGAACTGACTGGTATAATCCTAATCATTGACAAAAAAACACAAGTACTTCTAAAGTAACTTACAAGTTATGAAAAATTAACTTAAATAAATTGGTAAGAAATTTCGGTACTGTTGTATTATCTGTAACACACGCGCGATATTGCAGATTATATGCTAAAGAAACTAGTCAAACAGGTTTCTTTCAATGGACAATTTCTATGCTGAGGATTGCAAACAGTGATTTATCACTGCGTTTACAATATTTAAACTTTAATTTTTTGGGGTTTAAGGGCCCTAGGTTAGGCTAGGTTACGTATTTAATATATGCTATGCTTTGCCTCCCACCCCCGTGATGTGCAAATATATAGCCGAAACTTGTTTCTAAATTATCATATTTGGGTACTTGTGCATTTTATGGTACCCACGAAAGAATTCAAGTTTGGTTAATGCTAATGATGCAAACTTCACTTCTCGCGTGTGTTACAGATAATACAACAGTACCGAAATTTCTAAGCAATAAAACTCATTTTTTAGGCTATTCTCCACAATGTAATAATTCTCATTAATGTATACAGCTAAAAGTGGAAAAAGCACATTCAAAATGGAACTCAATTTGGAATCAATTAGTAAATACTGTTAAAAAATTGATTTTTTTAGATATTTTATTTAATTACTAATAGTTTTATTGTTCTGCATCAATGGACTAAAACTTTTTTGATTATGCATTTTTTTGTTGATCAAGCTAGACTTTCTCTGGAGTTTGTAGTTTTGTAATGAACTTGTTAGTTTCTAACCCCCCCCCCAAAAAAAAAATGAAATTTTAATCAAGCCAAAAATTTATTAAGAAGCATCAAAATGTGTAGAAAATGTTCAGGATGCTAAAACTCAGTTCGACGACCAAAAAAAAAAATTAAAGTTGTAAATTCTATAAGTTTTTGCGATTCCATATTACATCCATCGATCCATCTCGAAATAAGCATGGGCACTATTCTGTTTTTCTGAAGAAACAGAAAAAACTAAACAGGGCTTGAATGAAACAGAACAGGTCAACAAAAAAAACAGAAGACGTGTTTCTGTTTCTGTTCTTTTTTTGTAAAAACAGATAACAGCTGTTTTCGTTGAAAAACAGCTGTTTAAACAGCTGTTTTTCGAACACCTAAGGCTTAAAGAAGAAAACAAATTTGTAAATGATAAGTTTTGGTTTATTATCAGTACTATTGCAGAATTTTCCGCCAAAAAGAAATTTTTCAATAAAGGGGCGAAAGTTGTCTATGCCCACAAAATCGCCATCCTTTTTTATGGTTATTTTTTTTCCTTTTCCTGTTCCTTTATTCCAAGAATACGCTTTTATGTTTATGCAGAATCTCCTCGAATTTCCCAGAAATTCATACTAGTTATATGAGGCGTTTTGAAAATAAAATAATTTTCTTCGTCAAATTGCGGAGTCAGCTCAAAGTCATTAGTGTTTAAGTAGAGCCCATAGTTGCTTTGGCAGGGGACAGTCTCCCCCTCCAGACAATGCTTTCCTCTTCACCCATCCTGATGTTTAGAAGCCATCTGAAACAATGTATGAAAGAAGAAAAATGCGCGGGAAAATGACACTTCTTACCGCCAAGTCAACAATTTTCGTTGCCTCGCGGCTTAAAACAACTTTTTTAGATTAATTATCTCCTAGCCATTTTATGTGAGAGACAAATCAAAAGAAAAATTCATGGTTTAAGGGTACTTTGCATATTTTTACGGCGCTTTGCGCTAGAAAATAATGTTCTAGGCCCTCCACCGAATTCATTCTTAAGTAAATATGTAAAATGAAATTTCTCAAATTCTGAATTTCAAAGAAACTTAGACCATTTGCTACACAATATTTTCTTTAAACATTCTCTTCTCTTAAACAAGTTTTCAAAGGGATGCAAATATAAGAAAAATTGCACTTTTTGATAACTTATTTCGAAAATTTCTTTCGCTTTGCGGCAAAAAATACTTTTTCCAACCCATACACTTGCTTTATTATAGAAAGTGTTACTACTTCAAACTTTTGTTTTATGAATACGAGTGGGCATGATTTTGATTATTTAGGCACGTTTTCATGGCCCATTCCCAAAGGAAAAGGGGTAGTGACAACCTCGACTATCAGTGTTTGAGCAAGTGTAACGTGTCTTCAGATAGCCTGTGCTGCAACCTCGTCTTTTGGTAGACACCCAGCTCCCCACTCTTCTTCTCCTCTACTTCCATCGCCCTCTTTCTTAGACACTGCATCAGTTTATTCAGATTCTTCAGCAAACATATCTTCATTTTCGGAGTTTTCAGAACAAGGGACAGAAAGGACTGTCTGAATCATTTTCACCAGTTGGATCGACATCTTCGACTTGATCAAAGGATTCCAAGCAATCTTCTTCAGGGATGTCATAGGCTAAGATACGATTGGACCAGAATCCAAGAACGTGTGCAACAGATAAATGAAGACAATATTAAAAGCATGAAGTTAAGAAAAGGGCTCATATCCTACAGGCTTCGGTGACATTGTTCCCAGAATCAGTCACAACGCGGAACATCTTATCTGTCATTGAAAACTTCCTGATTGCAACTTGGATTGCTGAAAGGATGTTAGTAGTTGAATGAGAATGCTTATGCCTCTTGAAATGTGAAAGATAGTCGTGCAATTTCTGCTCATTTATCATCTTCATTTGGTAATAGGCAGTGATACCTATAAAGCCAGGTCTTTTTGAAGACCAGCAGTGAAACGCCAAGCTAGTCTGAGTGGCAGATCTTAAAGCAGCCTTCTGAACTTCTTTTTTTCTGGCAGCAAAGCTTATGTGACGATGGACGTCCCCCAAGTAGTGCTTTCAAGCCCCCAGTTGTTGTTTTCAAATAAGCTGTTTCATATCTGGATTATCAAACGCAGAAAGTGGCAATTTGTCCTTAAACAGGGTTTTGTAGCAGAACATCCGTAGAGCAGTTTGTTTTGATCGATTGGAAATAAAAAACCGCCGCATCTCTGCTCTTCTTATTCCAGATTTCACTAATCCATTGTCCTCTGTGTCACTTGCTTTACTATCTGGAGCTTTCTCAAGGGAAGCAGCCTGACTTGATATTTTTATTTAGTTGGTTTGGGTTTTTTTTGCTGCACCAGCCGCATCTACTTTATCTTTGTGCATATCAATTGTGTGCTTCCTTTTAAGATAGTATAAAATGTCATGGCAGAGACTTCCATAGCCTTTAGAGACACTCTTCAGAAGTTGCACTTGATACTTTCTTTGCTTCCTTTTTCCGCAGGGTACCCAGAAAGATGTCTTGGAACATCCAAGTCGTCATCAGAAAATGACATCATGCTTGTCTTAAAACAAAGGTTGATTTTATTTTCACAAAAATAGAAGCACCTTCCAGTAGCCTACCATTTTGAAAATTGCCCCTCCAGCCAAATATCTGACCTCTTTCACTTCAATGGGTAATTGGGGGGAAAGGGGCCAATTTCCCCTTGAGCTGTTTCGTTTGCGCAATGAGTCAAGAAAACCTGTCGGCAAATAAAAGCAAAATGACAGCTCCTAACTACGGTTTCCTAAGAACTTAGACCATTTGCAGTACAATATTAATTTTTACGGGAATTGACTTGTCTATAATAGGTATTTAAGAGACAGATACAAGAAATAATATACTGCTTATTGACAATATTTTTTAATTTATTGTGCTGTACGGCAAAAATTACCGTGTTCAACAGAAGATGTGTTATCTAACAGAACGAGAAATGTGTATTTATAAGACTTTGTATTTTATATTATTCAGCATTTTATAAGACTTTGGCCAGCTAGGCCAGAATCAGCTAGTTTGGCCACTGTTTTGACTCTAGGCGTATCCTGAAAAAGTTTCCATTGATTATGTTTAGAGATGGTTTTATTAGGATGAGAAAAAGTATATTTGGCATCTTGAAAAAGTCTATATTGTTATGTTTATGCAATGAAACGTGCCAGCAAAAACGTATATTTCTACTGGACAAGACTTCAATACATTTACATTCCTCTCTGACTAAACATTTAAGAAAATTTGCAATCAATAGTCAGCATTATCATGTATAGGCTAGTATGGTAATCATAGCAAGTCACTGTTATCTAGCAGCATAAATTCCATAAAAACCGCTGAATTAAAGTTTTCCCGGTTAAAGGTGCAGATTAATTCCCATGTTTGAATGAATCCTGCTTCACCTAGACAGTGTCTATGCAGCTTTGCTGCTCAATTGACTGAATAATATACACTAAAGAAATAAGTTGCTTTAGCGGAAAAAAACTGCACCTTTACCGTTCTCCCATTTACACACCTACCTACTCTCATCTGACTCCTAAGCCCTAATTTTGCCTAGCTGAGTGCCATTATTTTACTTACTTCTACTTTATGTTAACGCTCCAATTCTAAAAACTGTACGGGGCGTAACCACGCTTCTTCAAAATTTCATATTAAGATTTAAAACACTATTTTGTAAGTTCGAAATTTCACAATGTCTCATTCTCGAACCAATAAAGTAAAATCGAGATCAGAAGAAAAACAGTTAGAAAAAAAACAGAAACAGGGCAAAATAATTATCATAAAAACAGAAACAGAACAGAAGAGGTAAATAAAAAACAGGTCATCTGTTTCTGTTCTGTTTCTGTTTTTTTTTGTAAGAACAGAGCAGAAACAGGTACTTTAAAAACAGAACAGAAACAGAAAACAGAAACAGTGCCCATGCTTGATCCCGAAGATTATGGGCAACCAAAAAAAAGTGACCCACACCATCATCTAACGTTTGGCGTTTCTTTACATTTTATTTCAAGGTTCTTAACTGTTTTTGTGTTTTATAAGAATCTGCAAACAGACGAATTACTAGGTCTGCAAACAGTAATTGTAATTGTACAAATTACAATTACTGTTCTATTAGCTGGGAAACCCGCGAGAAGTGGAGTTTGGTTAATGCTAATAAAATAAAACAAAATAGAATAAATATATAATAGTTTAGAAACAAATTTTGGCTATGTATTTGCACATCAGAGGGGTGGGGGTAAACCATAGCATATATTAAATACGTAACTTAACCTAACCTAGGTACCTTTTCCCCCCTAAACCCCAAAAAACTGAAGTTTAAATATTGCAAACGAAATGAGAAAGCAATGTTTGCAATGCTCGGCATAGAAATTCTCCGTTAAAAAACCTGCTTGACTAGTTTCTTTTATCATGTTCGCTATACAATATCTCGCGGGTTTCCCAGCTAATGATTAGTACCAATTACTGCATCGACTACATTAATTACAGTAATTTTGCCTTATTGTCTGACTAAAACGCCAAGAAACTCCAACTCCAAACGCTAGATGGCGTTGTTGTTTTTTGATAACAGTACAGCCAATTTCCACTGTTGTACATTATATTACACATACTCGTTGGTCCGCAGTGGCAGATCCAGGGGGCGAGCCCCCCCCCCCCTAACTTAAACTAAAGTAGTGTAATTTACTTAATTAACACAAGTTTGCGTTAACTAAACTTGCTCCTAACGCAAGTTTATCGGATCAACCTATTTTGCACCCCCCCCCCCTAAAAAATCCCTGGATCCGCCTCTGTTGGTCCGTCCTTTAAACGAGGGCACTTGATGTAAAGGATATTCGTATTTAAGAATTTCTCAGGTAATTTAGAAATTCCTTCGTTAGAAATTTTGCTGAATAGTTACTTACCTCAAAAAAATATTTTGAATAGTTGAGCTTGCGCATTTATGAATTTTCAAAAAACCAACTTTCCTTTTTGATACACATTGTAATCGAAATTTAGCGGGAAAACCTGCATTTTTCTTATTGAAACTTTTGAGGCAGATCATGCACGTTAAAGAAAATGCACAAATAACCACTATAGTAAAAAACTTCGTTCTGTTAGACATTGCTGAACTTGTCTTTTCACGCACAGAAAGCAGGTTTGAAGAGGTACAATAAAAGCTTACTACGCCAAAACATTAATGTCTTGTATTCACGCAGAAACAAAGTAAGTTAATACATGTGCCTAGGCGTATTACCTGTTTGATGACGTCAATCTCGCAATTAACAAAAGCTGAAGACACATTCTACGTTATTGTTGCCGCCTAGATATTTTATTTACTATTAATTAAAAAAAACTTTTTCCACAAAATAAGTTTTTCAAAGAAAAGTAAAGAACTCCATTAAACTAAATATAAGCAAAAAATAAAATAAAATAATCCACCAAGCTTGAAACTACCACAAATCAGCATCGATAAATAAATGAAACCCAAAACGAACAGAAATTACAATAAATAACCGAGTCAAACTCAAACGAGCAGAAATTAACATGAGTAGGGCTCAAAACCCCTATGCCTTCCCAAGGCCTAAACATAATTTGCGCTTTACTGAAACCAGCGCTACGTTGTGGATGAATTTTATTTCTAGAATAAAATACCTTACTTTCAAAGGCGTTATTCACAGGTATCTATACGGAGAGGAATTATGCAAATTAACAAAATTCATGATCTGATGGACCCTTTCAAAGGAATATTAGCAGAAAGATGATTATTTGACAGATTTTATCAGACATGTTTTTATCCGTCACCTCGTCCTTCACATCCTGTCTTTAGAAGTGCAACACGCTCAGTGTTTGCAGCGTTAAGAACTACTTCAAGTGCAAGTACCCAAAATACCGTGCTTAATACTTAATTAAACAGAAAACACAGTAAATTTTTCAACTGGAAATCAGGAGGGGAATTCAAACTTAAAACGAATAGAAACTATTCCGTATATTAGGGGGCTGTCCCCTTCTCAATACCTCGTTCTTTACGCAAATGGGTTTTAGTATTTAAAAAAATGCTTTTTGTTCCAAAAGCTTCTCATTTCAAGTCAGGCAACCTAAGTGTTTCAGGAGACATTCTTCAAGAATTTAGGCAAAAATCAAACAATAACTTAAAAGTGTGAAGTATTGAGGGTTTGACAGCCCTCCTTATATACGGAACAATTTCTGTTTGTTTTAAGCTTTAATGCTGCTGCTTACTTTCAGTTGAAAACCCTCCTTTTTATTTAATTAATTAAAAAAAAATTCCACAAAATAAGTTTTTCAAGGAAATGTAAAGAACTCCATTAAACCAAAAATGAGAGAAAAATAGAATCAAATAATCTACCAAGCATAAAACTGCCACAAATCAGCATCGATAAATCAACGAAACCCAAAACGAATAGAAATTACAATAAATAACCGAGTCAAACTTAAAACGAGCAGAAATTAACATGAGTTGGGCTCAAAACTCCCACGCCTTCCCAAGTCCAGAACATAATTTGCACTTTATTGAAAAAAAATGAATGCACATTGTCAGTTTAATATACATATGCTGATATTTATCCCTAAAATATTAATAATAATCGATTGATTAAAGTTATAAAAGTGAAAACACTTAAAAAAAAGTTTTCAGTAAAGTGCAAATTATGTTCTGGCCTTGGGAATGCATAGGGGTTTCACCCTGATACTATAAGCCGTTCCAAAAATATTATTGATGTGCGTTTTCGACACACTTTTGACGTCCTTTTCATCTTCATTAATTAAAAAAAAACTTTTTCCACAAAATAAGTTATTCAAAAAAAGTAAAGAACTCAATTAAACCAAAAATTAGCAAAAGTCAAATCAAATAATCTACCAAGCGTGAAACTACCACAAATCAGCATCGATTAATAAATGAAACCCAACAGAAATTACAATAAATAACCGAGTCAAACTAAAAACAAGCAGAAATTAACATGAGTAGGGATAAAAAAAAAACTCTATGTCTTCCCAATGCCAGAACATAACTTGCACTTAACTGAAAAAATATAGATGTTTTTAATTTTATAACTTTAATAAATCAAATAATATTAACATTTTAATTACTAAATATCAGTATATGTGTATTAAACATTCGTATGTTTATTATTATTCATTTGTATTTAGTATACATTCAATGTTGTACCCACATCGATCTTTGCTATAAAAACGTCAAGCCTTCTAATCACTTTCGATTATAAAAAGGGCACTAGGCCTTTCAATTTCTAATCGAATGAGCCCTTTTTGAGTTTCTACGATAACGCTTTCTATCAACACCTTATATGCCCCTAGGGCATAAATCACAACCCTTACCCTAAGGGCTGTGAGGGGGTTGTCATCCTCAAAGACCTAATTTCAAGAACTTTCAACTACGTTAAACAAAATGGCTATCTCAAAATTTTGATTGCATGTGTTTGGGGAAATGATGGGCGTGAGAGGGGCGTTAGTTGCCCTCCAAACACTTTAAACTATTAAAAAAGGCACTAGCCCTTTCAATTTCCAATCACATAAGCCCTTTTGAAGTTTCTACGAAATGCTTTCAATAAAAACCTTATATGCCCCCAGGGCATAACTTACAACCCTCGCCCTAAGGGCTGAAGGGAGGGGGTGTCATCTTTGAAGACCTAATTTCCAGAACTTTCTACTAAGTTGAAGAAAATGGCTTTCTGAAAATTTTGATTGGATGTATTTAGGGGAATGGTGGGCGTGAGAGGAGGGTTAGTTACTCTCCAATCAATTTGGACTATTAAAAAGGACACTAGCCCTCTCAATTTCCAATTGAACGAGCCCCTTTTGAAGTTTTTACGACAACGCTATCTTTAAGAACCTTATATGCCCCATATACATAATTTCCAGAATTTTCAACGGCGTTGAACAAAATAGCTATCTCTAAACTTTGACTGAATTTATTTGGGGAAATGGTGGGCGTGAGAGGGGGGTTAATTACTCTGCACTTACTTTCGACTATTAAAAAGGGCACTAGCCCTTTGAATTTCCAATCTAAAAAGCCCTTTTTTAAAATTTCTACAACAACTTTCTATGTAAACTTTATATGCCCCCAGGGCTTAAATAACAACCCTTGCACTAAGGGTTCTGGGAGGTTTATCATCCTAAAAGACCTAATTTACAGAACTTTCAACTACATTGAACAAAATGGATGTCTCAGAATTTTGATTGGATGTGTTTGGGGAAATGGTGGGCGTGAGAGAGGGGTGAGTTGCTCTTCAAGCACTTTTGACTATTAAAAAGGGCACTAGCCCTTTCAATTTCCAATTAAATTACCCCTCTTTGGAGTTTCTACAGCATCGCTTTCTGTGTATTTCCAATCGAATGAGCCTTTTTTGAAGTTCCCATGACAACACTTTCTTTAAAAACCTTATATGCCCCCAGGGTATAACTTACAACCCTTGCCCTGAGGGCTGGGAGGGAGGGGTTGTCATCCTAATTTCCAAAACTTTCAACTACGTTGAATAAAATTGATACCTAAAAGTTTTGATTGGATGTGTTTGGGGGAAAGATGGGCGTGAGAGGGGGGTTAGTTACCCTCAAATCACTTTCGACTATTAAAAAGGGCACTAGCCCTTTGAATTTTCAATCGAATGAGCCCTTTTTCAAGTTTCTACGACAAAGATGTCAATAAAAACCTTATTTGCCCACAGGGCATAACTTACAACCCTTGCCCTGAGGGCTGTGGGGGAGTATCCTCCTCAAAAACGTAGTTTCTATTTGGAAATCAACTATGTTGAACAAAATGACTACCTCCAAATTTTGATTGGATGTGTTTCTGGAGACGTTGGGCGTGGAAGGGGTGTTAGTTGCCTTCCAATCACTTTCGACTATTAAAAAGGGCATAAGCCACTATAATTTCCAATTGAATGATTCCTTTTCGAAATTTCTTCGGCAACTTCTTCGATACGAAGTGCCCTGGTCTATAGGAAAAAAAATAAAAATAACACATTGTGCCAACATCGTTCTTATATGCCCCCAGGGGATAACTTAAAACCCTTGCCCCGAGGTTTGAGGGGGAGTGTCCTCCTCAAAAACATAATTTCTGACTGGAAATCAACTACGCTGAAAAAAATGGCTATCTCAAAATTTTGATTGGATTTGCCTGGGGAAATGGTGGGCGTAGAAGGGCTGTTATTTGCCTTCCAATCACTTTCGACTGTCAAAAAGGGCACAAGACACTCCAATTTCCAATCGAATGAGCCCTTTTTGAAGTTTCTAAGACAATTCCTTCGATACGAAGTGGCCTGGTCTAAAGAAAAAATAAGGAAATAATACATCGTGCCAACATCGTTCTTTACTTAGGCAGCGCGATTGCGCTGCCTAATAATATTCTATCCTGACTAATAATAATATTCTAAACCTCACAAGTTGTTGCAGTTAAAGTACTAGTTGGAGTAGTTTAGTAGTAGTAGTGGTATTAGCAAAAGTAGCACTGGTGTTAGTGCTAGAAGTGACATGCATATTATTACCATGCATATATAGGGGTGGTTAACACCTCCAAACACATAATTACTGAACCTTTCAACAATGCTGAAATAAATGGATGTTTCAAAACTTTGTTTGGATGTTTCTTTTGAGAAATGAAGGGCGTGGGGGGGGGGTGTTTTCTCTTAAAAAGGGCATTATAGCTTCCAATTTAAAATCAAATGAGACCTATCTGAATTTAATACGACCACCCATTCCATAAAAACCTCATATGCCCCCAGGGTATTACTAAAATCCCTTGCCACAGGTCTCTGGGGAGGTTGTGTCAACCCTGAAGGCATTGTTATATGTTTTTTGGAGTATTTTAAACACAAATGCTATTGCACAATTTCAATCAGCTGCATTTGGTGAAAAGAGGACTAGTTGGGGGGGGGGGGACTAGTTGACCTCCATCGTTTGTGTCTCTTAAAAGCGAACTAGAACTTCCAATGTCAACCAAATGAGCCACCTCTAAAGTTTATAAAACAAATCTTTTCACAAGAACCTTAAATACCTCAGGAGCATAACTTACAACCCTCGCTGTCAAGCTCCGGTGCTTTTTTCCAACCCCAAAAGCGTTGTTATATGATCTTTGGACTATTTTGAAGAAAAGCACTATCTCAAAGTTTCTATTGGATGCATCTCGGGGAAAAAAGACATGTGTGAAGGGGGGGAGGGGTAGCTGCGCTCTGGTCACTTTTACTCTTAACTATTGCACTAGAAATTTGAATTACCAATCTAATGAGTCCCCTCCAAAGTATATACAACCACCCTTTCCATAAAGACCTTTATATGCCCCCGGGGCATAACTTACAACCCTTGCCCTGAGAGCTGTGGGGGCGGTGTGTCTTCCTCAAAGACATGATTTCCGGATCCTTCAACTACAATGAACAAAATTGCTATCTCAAAATTTTGGTTGGATTTTTTTGGGGAAATGATGAGTGGGGTGGGGTGGGCTGGTTGTTCTCATATTACTTTTGACTCTTAAAAAGGACACTATAACTTCCAGTTTCAAATTAAATGGGCGCCATCTGAAGTTTATACGACCACCCATTCCATAATAACCTTGTATGTCCCTAGGGCATGACTTACAACCCTATCCCCAGGGCCCGGGGGTTTTTATGTCAACCTTAGAGGCATTTAATATATTCTTTGGGCTATTTTGAGCAAAATGACTATCACTCAATTTCAATCAAATTTGTTTGGTGCAAATAATGGTTGCTGGGGGGGGCTGAGAGCTTTGGGGCGGTGTGTCTTCCTCAAAGACATATTTTCTATCTGGAAATGAACTACGCTGAACAAAATGGCTATCTCAAAATTTTGATTGGATGTGTTTGGGGGAATGATGGGCGTCGGGGGGGGGGGGGGGAGAGGTGCCGTCCTAAAACTTTCGATTATTAAAAAGGACACTAACCCTTTGAGTTTCCATTTGATTGAGCCTGTTTATAAGTTTGTACGACAACTCCCTCTGTAATAACCTTATATGCCCCCAGGGCAGAACTCAAAACCCTTGCCCTGAGGGTTGTGGGGGAGTGTCCTCCTCAAAAACACTTTTTTCTATCTGGAAATCAACTACGTTGAAATAAATTGGCTATCTCAAAATTTTGATTGGATGTGTTTGGGGGAATGAAGGGGGTGAGGGGGGCTAGTTGCCTTCCAATCACTTTCGACTATTAAAAAAGGCACTAGAACTCTCAACTTCCAATCGAATGAGCCCCTTTTAAAGTTTCTACGACGATCCCTTCCATATGAAGTGCCCTGCTCTAAAGGAAAAAAAAATAGTACATTGTGCCAACATCGTTCTTATATGCCCTCAGGGCATAACTTAAAACCCTTGCCCCGAGGGTTGTTGGGGAGTGTCCTCCTCACAAACATATTTTTTATCTGGAAATCAACTACGCTGAACAAAATGGCTATCTCAAAACTTTGATTGGATGTGTTTGGGGGAATGATGGGCGTGGGGGGCTAGTCGCCCATATTCACTTTCGACTATTAAAAAGGGCACTAGCCCACTCCAATTTCCAATCTTTTGAGCCCTTTTCGAAGTTTCTACGACAACTCCTTCGATACGAAGTGCCTGGTTATGGAGAAAAAAAACACATTGTGCCCTCATCGTTCTTTACTTAGGCAGCGCTAGCGCGCTGCCTATGATGAGACAGTCAACAGTGGAAGAAAAGTTCTACAGATGTCCACTATGTTTGTACACATTGTGCAGATGGTCATCCTGTGAGAATTGCACTATTGTTGATTACTATGACGAAAAGTGTAGACTATGGAATCTCTGTAAATTGCATAGAGGATATGCAGTACAAATTAAAGACTGCAATTCTTGTCTTGAAGATGTTTGTGACTCTCAAACTAGAGGTTACCTATCCTCCAATTCAATCGAGGATTTTCCACATAAATGCTGAGAAATTCACTGTAAGTATAGCAACGACATCGAAAAATAAAACATAGCAGTACATGAAAACCACAGCCTTTTGTCGATAAATGTTGTACTCGCTTCCGATTTTGAATAATAGATATCACACTTCGCTCAAGAAAGCTTTTAATCTGAGGCATGTAGAATGCATTTGGCAGGCCTAGAGGATCGAACAACTTTATATTCTCCGCTGTACTAAAGACGCATAGCCAATGAGCCGTCTTTACAGTCAACGAGGTACTATTAACAATGAAAAGGTTATCGCTATCGTTATAAACATGTTCAAGGAAATCCGAGGGTATGGAATAGTTTTGTATTTGGACATCTATGGATCCAAGTTGAATGCACTGATTATCTGATTTGTGTTCATGGCTCCAAGTCTAATAGAACACTGCCATCGGGGATAATTTCCCAACAGGCTTCAAAATGATTTAGCGAGATTAATGCTAAACTTTCTGTCAAGGCCTCGGCAAAGTTACACTCTAAACGACAGTTTATATAATTATCCAGTATGATCTTTCCCTATCTCACCCATTATAAAAACCCGGACCGAGGTGCGAGTGCTCCAGAGAACGTTTTTGCAGATATAAACACAAGCGGCATTAGATCTTTTCACTGGTAGACAAAGAATATTCACCTACGGAACAAGTACTGACAAAACCACTTGGCGTGCTCAACCAATAAGTGGATAATAAGTGCAGAAATAAGTGGGAGGAGCTTTTTGTTCACACCGAGAATGAAGAGCCAGAAATCATTTGCGGTAAACTTACTGGATAATTTTATAAACTGTGCTCTAAACGTACAGTACTTGTTCGAACAATACTCATCTCTTTATTACCAGACAAATCCAATACAATGATACCATGACTTTTGTAAAATGTAAACATTGTATCGGTTATAGCATTTATAATAGCTGCGAATCTCGATCTAGGGATTACATTGTCAATTCATATATGATGTTGTAGGATTTATCAAAGGATAAATTGTAGAGCGGAATTCTATTTACTTTACATACAAGAGAGGAAAACCCAAACGTTTTAAGTTTGTATGAAGAACTTATCCATGATATTACAGCACTATCACTTTTTAAAAAGCCAAAGCAAGTTTTAAAGCAAATTTCACCATTGATAAATGAAGAATTGGTCTAAATACGCTAACCCGTGGCACTATGCCGTTGATTTTTGATTGTATGCAGAATGAGCAGTTTGATATTATTTCCATTAGCTGTTAATTTTTCTACTGCCAAGGCAATAGAGCTCATGACCTGTTTTTTCGTACATGAAGTAATTCGGAAGTGACAGCGACTGTTGGATCAGGCGCAGTGGCAAGTACCTCTCCCAAAATAAACTTGGACTGGGCAAGTTGTAACTTTGTGTCAATCTTAACATTGGGAGGCAACCATTAGGTTATATTAAGTAAGTAAAAGTAAAGTAAGTATGACGGCACTATACCCGTAAGATCCAAACCGGCGGTGCTGATCTCCGTTTCGTGGCTCTTCAGCCAGGAAGTACAATGGGGGGCTGGGGACCTGTCATACTGTGCTTTCGTACACCCTTCCTGCTTACCTTCCCCATATATCTCCAGATTCCCGTTTAGAGCTGGGTTGACTCTGGCTATGCTTACAGAGTCACACTACTGACCCGCGTAAGAATGTCATGATTTATTTTCCCAAGTAAGGGTAAATCGCTAGTTGTCACCTCTCTAAATATATTGGTAGTATCAGTCTCCGTTTTGTATTAATATCCGATGGCTAAGCTCCTCAATTTCTTATTGGACTTTGGAGTCATCAACACAAATTGTATTTTACTTGCATAGTTTGAAATGTTGTTGCTAGTGCTCACCAATGTTACTTTTATGCAGACACTTTCTTGTCAAAACAAATTTTCAAGTACACAATTTTCGTAGGATAACCCCTTGTCAGCACTTGGTTTTTTATTCTTAGATTTTTTGACTGTCACATGACTTTCTATACATTTGGAAGTCAAATCTAGGAAATAATCTTCACTGGAATAATTTTGAAAATAAACCTTGTCAGAGAGTGGTTGTTGCGGATAGAATTGTTCATTGTAACCAAATTTTACACTCATATCAACATTTTCTGCATTGACTGATGAATATGACTCTTTGTGTGGTAAATTAACATTTCTATCTAGGAAAAGAAATCCTTTTTCGATCTAACAATTTTTTTTCTTGGTTTCTTTTTCTTTTTTGACAAGAGTGATTTCTTTCGTTTCTGGCCTTAGTTCTGAGTAGAGACTGATGAGCGATGGGGTGTTTCTCGACCTTTTTAAACCTTTTCCGCTTTGTCATGATTTCAATCACTCGCCGATAGAATGAGCGCTGGACCTGAGATTTTGTGAAACTCTTTCTTTAAAATCTTTTCCAGAGCCCAAATCTTGTAGTGTAGCGACGCAAAGTCTGAGGCAAGTTGAGCAAAATATTTTTTAGCCAGGGCCAGCCAGGGGTATTGCAGAGCAAAACAACTTAGCAAACCAATTTCCAAGACCGTAACCTAACATTGACGAATGACCTATATAATAGCCCATTCCATGACCCAAATGTCGCGATCTAAGAATAGCAAAATAGCAATCAATATCAAGACAAACAAAAGTATTTTTTCTATTGGCCATCTCACTGAATGGGTCGAAGATGACGTGTAATCACAGCCAAACCTTTGTTATTGCTATAGGATCACCTCTTCATCCTTACCTCTATTAAATAAAAAAAACAAGTTTTTTAAACTGAAAGTAAGGAGCGACAATAAAACTTAAAACGAACAGAAATTAGTCCGTATATGAAAGGGGCTGTGCCCTCCTCAACGCCTCGCTCTTCACGCTAAAGTTTGACTTTCTCACAACTCTTTTTTTTAAACAATAAAAACTTTAGCGTAAAGAGCGAGGTGTTGAGGAGGGCACAGCCCCTTTCATATACGGAATAATTTCTGTTCGTTTTAATTTTTAATGTCGCTCCTTACTTTCAGTTTAAAAAACTTGTTTTTTTTATTTAATTTCTGATCGTTTTTTAGTTAATGCAGCTTTTATTTTGGCTCGCCGGCATTGAGTAATTAAACAAAATTTGCATAAAAAATTTACTTTTCTTTTGCTAAATGGCTGTCTCTAAATTTGGTTCTGACGTAATTTAGAAATTAACTTACGTAACGAACTTCTATATTCGTATATTTTTCTTCTGGCAAAAAATACACAGTTGCAGATTTTTGCAGATATGAGCTTGAAACCTATATTATGGGGTTTTCTGATACGCTGAATCTGACAGTGTGATTTTCATTAAAATTTTTTCACTTTTAGGGGATGTTTCCCCCCTCTTTAAAAAATCAGGTAAATCTTCTCAGGCTCGTAGCCTTTGATGAGTAATACTAAACTTAATAAAATTTATATATTTAGAATCATCATTATAAGCCCATTCTTTTGATAAATTTTTTGACATCACAATTCCGTTTTTACAAGTTTCGCTTACTATTGAACTGTATCACTTGTTTTTTTTATTGTTTTTTTTTTATTACGTATATGCTATTACGTATATTATGGGGTTCTCCCCTTATTCAATACCGCGCTCTTTACGTTAAAAGTTAAAAAAATTTTTAATTCACAAACCCCTGAACTACAAAGGCCGTTTAATTAGAATAGATAGCTCTTTTGAAAGCACTAAAAAAAACTGTTGCGTAAAGAGCGAGGTTTTTTCTTGGGGGAGACCCCCCTCATATACTTAATAATTTATGTTCATTATAAGTTCTAATGTTGCTTTTCGCTTTCAGTTGAAAAAACTGTTTTTTTTTATTTAATTTCTGATCGTTTTTTAAATAATGCTTGAAAATCTGGCACCCCCTTCATTGAAATGTCCCTTACCCCAAAGAAACATCCTCCACGGAAAGATTCTCCCGATTAACCCCCTCCTCCAGCCCCCCCACCAGAAAAAAAAATCCTTTCTGAAAATGTCGGTATACTTCCCAATAACCAATACAATATGTAAGCAATGGGCAAAGTTCATAACTTGCAGCCCTTACCCTGGGAACTGTGGGGGATTAAGTCATCGTAAAAGACATATTTATTAGATTTTCGACTATGCTGGACAAAATTGCTATCTCAAAATTTTAATTGGGTGACTTTGAGAAAAAAATGAGCGTGGGAGGGGGCCTAGTTGCCCTCCATGTTTCTTGGTCACTTAAAAAGGGGACTATAACTTTTAATTTTCATTCAAATGAGTTCTCATATGATATTCTAGGAACACTTGATCAATATGATCACCCCTGGGAAAACAAAAACAAATAAACACGCAACCGTTATGTTTCTTCTGGCAAAAAATATAAAATTCAACATTTTTGTAGATGGGAGCTTGAAACCTCTACAGTAAGGTTATCTGATACGCTAAATATGATGGTGTGAATTTCATTAAGGTTCAATGATTTTTAGGGGGTCTTTCCACCTTTTTTCGAAAATCAGCCAAATTTTCTCAGGCGCGTAGCTTTTGATGGGTAATATTAAACTTGACGAAACTTATATATTTCAAATCAAAATTAAAATCTGATTCTTTTTATGTATCTATTGGTACCAAAATTCCGTTTTTTAGAGTTTCGGTTACCATTGAGCCGGGTCGCTCCTTACTTACAGTTCGTTACCACGAACTGTTTGAAAAGGATCATTTCTTAATGTTAATTATTTGAAAAAAAACTACGTTTTTCTAAAGAGTTAAAGAGGCTGAGTTACAAGGTCGAACCTTAAAACGTACAGGGATTAGGAGGAACAGTTGGGGGGCTGCCGCCCCAAACCCCCCGCTTTTCACAGCCTTTAAATAAAAAAAAAAGTTTTTAAACTGAAAGTAAGGAGCGACATTAAATCTTAAAACGAACAGAAATTATTCCGTATATGAAAAGAGGCTGTGCCCTCCTCAACGCCTCGCTCTTTACGCTAAAGTTTTTATTGTTTAAAAAAAGAGTTGTGAGAAAGTCAAACTTTAGCGTAAAGAGCGAGGCGTTGAGGAGGGCACAGCCTCTTTCATATACGGAATAATTTCTGTTCGTTTTAAGATTTAATGTCGCTCCTTACTTTCAGTTTAAACTTTTTTATTTAAAGGCTGCGAAAGCGTGAGGGGGTTTGAGGCGGCAGTACTAATTGTGCCTCTAATCCTAGTACATTTTGAGGTTCGACCTTGTAACTCAGCCTCTTTAACCTCTTTAGAAAACGTAGTTTTTTTCAAATAATTTCTGCACGTTTTTGTACAGTTTATTACTTATTATTGCTTGACTAACTGTTAGCTGATCGTGTCAGGAGTTGAAGTTGGGGGGCTGCCGCCCCCAAACCCCGCTCTTGAACATTCTTGTGTTAAGGCTTTTAATTCCTGAATACTCAAATCACGTCGTACAGGGTGCCTCCTAATCCC
>NC_142802.1:53917006-53936241 GCF_049724085.1 Artemia sp. Qi Xiang Cuo
ATCACTTCTTGGTCCACCTTTATATAAAAAATTACTCTAGCTCATTTAAGAGACTTGGGGAAACTCCCATTTTCAAAAGAAAGATTTATAAGCTTTGTCAATGGAGAAATAATTGAAGGAAGAATGAACTAAACTACCATAGTTGGAATACAATCAGAGCCAGACGACGAAGAACCCTTCAAGCTATTTACAATTCTGGCTAATTCAACAACAGAAGCAGGATATAACACCATCAATTTAAGACAAGGCGGATCAAGATAAAATTTTTAATCTGGTCGTGACTGTGAAGATCAGACTGATGAAGCAGTGTTTTTCCCAATATTGAATAAATATAATTTAAATGCTTCTTGAACAAATAGAATTCCCTCAACTACCACATCAACAACAACAAGACTTGAAGGGATAGAAGGAGCAGGAGAAGAACCTTTGAGGACGGAATTGATCACTTGGCAAATTTTTCGAATATCTTTCCCAGAATCCGATAATTTTTTGGAATAATAAAGGAATTTAGCCTTCCGGCATAAAGAATTGAAAACATTCCTGTAGAGTTTGAATTGCTGAAGACGTATAGCATTCAGATGGTTTTGCTCACTTAAAAGCTTTCCAAAGCTTATTTTTTCTTCTCCAACTCTTTAGAACACCAGGGTTCATCCGTAGGTTAAGAGGAATAGATCTTTTTGACCTTGAGGAAGAGGGAGACAGAGCACATACGTCAAAAATACACTCCTTCATTGATCGACAAAAGGAATCATAATTAGAACAAAAATCATTATCCTCACCAGAAATATTCCATGTCTTCTCAGCTAAATGAGATCTAAGGCGGATCAATTCATTCAAACCAAACCTAAAAGAGGCTGAAACAGATGCTAGAGCGTCCCTATTCAATGTTTTTACAAGGATAAAACTGGAAAATACAGGAAAATGGTCTGAAATATCACTCACTACAACAGAATTCCGAACCAAATTAAGAAACGAAAATATATTATAAATTAAAGACGCTGACGTATCAGTTACACGTCTCGGAATACAGGTTGTTGGTAGAACCCCAGCAGCGAGCACATCTGAGAGAAAATCCACCGTAGTAGAGGAAGCCATGTCAATTAGATTTTGTGCCGTGAGTAATATGTGATATATTTAAAATATAAGAAAGAATAAAATTGTTTCCTTCTAAGGATACTTCCGATATAAATGCCTCGTAGTATTCCAGACGTTTTTTTTTACAGATGTGAAGTGTGGAAAACCCACCAGTCGAATTACGGCATTAATCAAGGAAGAAGGTTTTGAATTTCGTGAAAATACTTGGCAATAAAAAATCATGAGACAATGTCTTATACAAAGTCTCACAGGAAGTTTCAAGTTATCATAGGAATATGAATGTCTAATCATCAAAATATTGAAAATAAATTATTGGACGGTCAGTTAGCATAATGATTTTAGTTTGTAGACATAATTACAAAGTAGCGGACCCTCCACAGGAGGTGGGCCAGTCCTAAAACAGCTCTTAGAGCGCAAAATCTAGACTTGTGCGATATAGTAATGAAAAAGTGTTTTTAGAGAGACATCATGTTCCTACTATTCTGCGATACTCTGAAAATTATCATTCTGACTGTATGTACGTTTGGACCGAAGCATTACTTATATATGTACGTTGCTGTATACCTGAAAATGTAAGTCTCAATAAACCGATTACTTTTCTATTTGTGTTTGTTCTTATTATATGCCTGTATCTCAACGGAAAGTAGATAACTAGCTCAAATACCTCCATTGGAAACGTTCCCAAGGAATCTGATTTCTAATTAACACTAGAGGTAATCCATAAGGAGATGACCCAAGGAGGCGTGGTTACACTCCTGGATTGATGGTCGGAGAACTTCTAACCTACTATAGTTACATATTTTATTTTCTCCTAAAAACAGATGCCGACGAGTTTAATATCTAATTGGCCCAATTTTTAGAATTAAAAAAAAAACAGAGCCTAAAACGTTAGTCAGTATGCTCCTCCTAAGATAAAAAGAGCAAGCTTTAGCCTTCCTACAGCTAATTTCATATGCTGTAGGGGAAAATAACAGTTGTCAATTAAATACATTAGACAAATCTTTAACAACATTTAAGGATAAATTTATTAAAACTTGTTCAACAAATAAATTAAAACACGAAAATGTAAGCTTTGACCATACACAGAACGTGAGAGAATATTTACACAATATACGAATTTCAGTAGAAGCAAAATTTGGAAAAGATTCAGGAGAATTATATGAAAAAATCATACTACACGCCTTTTTGCAAGGGTTACCCCCAAAATTACATAGAATGGTAAAGTCCAAAAATATTCAGACGTTGGACCTTGCAGTTCAGGAGGTGGGACAAATGATCGAAATTGACACGATTGTGGCAAACCACAGTAGAACAAAAATAAATAGCTAAGGCGAATCGACCACAAGACTAACCTACCTTGAAGATCAGATTTCTCCAAATTTCTTTTAATGGGATAAATCCCCAGTGCCACAAAGAAATAAAACAAAAGAACCCACTAGGCAGAAAACAGTACGTTTTCAGCCCATTAAACCAATCAATTATGGAAACAGTTCCACAACTGTAAGATGCTATAACTGTGATCGACCTGGGCATATTGCGAGAGAGTGCCGTTTCAGGACCAGATACATACCGGTACCAGGGGATGCCGTCGGTAATACACAAAATTATGGCAACCATTTATTCGGGAGAAAAAATTTTGGCGCCAGTGGTGCACAAGGCTAGAGCCATGGAAGATTGCGCCCACCAGTACCTCACAATGCGTACCAACTGAATTTGTATAACCCTCCCCCCAATAGAAAAAATAATTATCGTTTCGAAAACCCAAATACTCGTCAAAGCCAATATAGTGCAAGAATGGTATATAGATATCCCGAAAATTGGGCGACGGGAAATGCAATTTTTTTAAGACAACGGCATTTGCGGTTGACGACAGCACCCGGCACCGTCGCAAGAAATCCAAATTACCGCAATGACACATGGCAAAATCGGCAAACAAATGTAGATCCTTTGGCTAGAGATTCCATGGGCATATCTGAATCTCTATTGCAGACACCGACGTATGAAATAAATCCGCAGGGAAACGTGTCAGGCCCCTCTGAAGAAAAAAATTGGACCCAGAATATTTTATAGGTCCAAATTAAAAGTAGTACCGTCTTTTAGTGATAGTAATAATAAGTTACCTATATTTAATGATTTTTGTGTGGCAAATGTTTACTTTAAGGCCCTAATTGACTCTGGTGCAACGGTTAATATCATAAACTCATACGTATTTAATACGTTTCCTCCGCATATTAGGCGACGGGAGAATGTTAAAAATCCCAATCTACCTATTATAAGAGGGCATAAATTGGACGCAAGAGGTTCAATTCGCCTAGACGTAAAAAGGGATAATAGAATTTTTCTGACAAACTTTATAATATGTAACAATTTTCTGTATGAAGCCATCATAGGCGCTAATTTTTTAAGGTCGAATAAGATATTACTAAGACGTAGCGAACGAAAGGCTCGTATACCCGGCAATTATCCCTTCCCCTACTTTAAGAAATTGTAACAGAGGTTGTGAAGAGGGCGTAACAGTAAATAGAATTTCTGGCGATATAATTTCACAATCTTTTGAAACTCACTTCTCGCTACAAAGAGGACATGACATAACCAGAAATTTGTTTCCTTATTCTGGGAGAAATCGGAGAAGTGAAATGAATTTAAATAATAAGTGAAATGAATCTGCAAAAATTAAAATAGGAGAATACGACAAAGGAGAAGGTTTTATTTGGGTAACTAATAACCACGAAAATGATACAACTAAAATAAAAAAGGGAGCATGTCTAGTTCAAATCCAAGTTATATCGGAGAATGATTTAGATAGATGGGAAAATTCCAAAAGAAACCTAGTTAATGGCATTAAAACCTCAAGTAACAAATACCCTCTAACGAAATCGCAATTTTTAAACAAATTTAATATGGATCATATTACGGACTTAGAACTTAAGAAAAAATTATGCGAATTATTATGGAATTTCAAAGATGTGTTTTCCGCATCTGAAGATGATATCGGACTTATACCTTTTTATGAACATTCAATTCTAACGACCGGTAATCCTGTCGCGAAACAGCCATATCGTGTACCGTATAAGCCCAAAGAGTGGTTAAAAAATAAAATTCACGAATTATAAAAAAAAATGAGATTATACGCTCCAGTATAAGTCCGTATTCAGCACAAGTGATGTTGGTCCCAAAAAAGAATGGTGACCTGATACTCGTAGTAGATTATAGAGCCCTTAACAAACAAGTAGTTAGTGACAAATTTCCTTTACCAAGAATAGACGAAATCCTTGACTCTATCTCAACCAAAAACAAAATTTTTACTTCTTTAGGTCTTACCCAAGGCTACCACCAAGTGAAAATAGCCGAAAAAAATGTCTATAAAACTGCATTTTCTACAACTGAATGCGGTTCCTATGAATACTTAAGAGTATCTTTTGGACTTAAGACAAGTTCAAGCGCGCTATGTAGACCCTTATTGCATCTATTAAGAGGATTAAATAATATCACTCATTTCGTTGATAATGTCATATGTGTAGAGGAAAACACTGAACAACACTTAGCAACACTAGCTAAAGTGTTCGAGAAGTTTAAATTTAGTTTTTCATTCTCTATTCTGTAATTATTTAAAATGTCTGAAGATTTAAGGGATTTCAGTTCGAGGGGGAGAACTGTACTGTTGTGAAAGAAGTTTTGTGGTGTTGTGAAGAACTATTATAAATTAAAACCCGGTTTCTATGCAGGCAGGGTGAGTTTTCAGCAAGGGGCCTTAAAAATATGAATATCTTGGCAAAACCCCATTTTAGGGGTTTTTGAGATCTTGGAAATCAGTTGATCTAGGCCAAATAAACGAAGCTTCCAGGAATGAAATTAGAGTCTAAAATATCCCCTTAGAAGCCGTTCTTAAGTTCTTATCTCTACTCCTTCTGTAGCCTATTCTAAGGCTTTGGAAATTGCATAGATAAGTTTACACCTGTTACAATCTTGGGAAAGAATAAATCTTTCCGTAATTTTGGTTTGAGTCTGATTTTCTTTCACTCCAGGTTTTAGACATAATTGATTAAGATTAAATTCATATAAATGCATAAAATTAATAATATTATAGATGAAATCGATTGATTCCTTTGCCAAGAATTTTCGCCGCTTAAAATTTGTTGAGTTTTGTTTCATTTTTGATGCAAAAATTATTTACTTTTTTTATTTGAATTTCTCTAAATCTTGTTTAAAAATAAAATTACTCCTAAGAAATTGTATTCTAAAATATATTCCTGTGCTCCCACATACCACTGCTATTCTAGTGTCTGCCTCTCCCCCCCCCCGGAAAATTTTCTATGGATGCCCTTGGAACCAGCTTTGCAGATATATGTTGCACAACCTACGAAGCAATAATTTTTGTTCCTTTTAAGGTTGAACCTCCCTTTTTACTTTCATTAGGTGTTTTTCTAACCAGTATTTATCAATAACCTTTGTTGGGCAATCTCTTTTATTCTTGGAACCAATACTGTCGTCGTCGCTGGCTCCAAAAATATTTCTAAACAATTTACCTACAAAAAAAATACATTCTAGGAATTTCTAAGCATTTTAATTGAACAATACACATAAAATCATTTTTTGAGCCGCACGATAGTTTTCTAATCATATTTCTTGCTTAGTTGTAAAGAGGCTCGATTCAACAGTTTTTTTGGAAATATTTTATCTGAAATGCTACAATGTTTTTTTGGAAATATTACAGTCCATATACTCGGGATTTTAGCTTATTTAGTAGTCTACATATTAACTAGTAGAAGTAAACATGCGTTTTTTTTTCAAATAGACCATTAAATGTAGGTTTCACTTCGTACGTCTCTTAAACTTTCATACAAAAACGTGCAATTTTGTCACAAAAAGAGTTCGAAGGGTACAATATTACTGTTATCTTGGAGTAGTTGCAGATAAGAATTAAGTTATTTATGAAATTTTGTCTATATGAAACACATAGACATTTCCAAAAACTGAAGGACATTAAAATAATTTTGATTTATAATTAATATAAATTACAAAAATTCGTGTTATTGCTATTGTAATTTTTCTGCGACAATGCCGTAAGGAATTTTGAACTTCTCAAGAAAGTGTACTTTCGTTATTTTTAGTTCTTTGACTTAAACTTATTAGGAGAAGTCATCATTAAAATCATCAATCACCAGGTAAAAAAAAACAAATCTCCAAATTCGGGGAGGCGGGGCAGTGCTCTACCCCTAAATGAAGTGCCTTTGTATGGCATCCAAACCAGTAACCAATTCATGCACGCCTTGATGGGGGGGGGGGGGTCAGATCCTAATTGTAAACTCCTCTTCGTTACACATTTCAATGCTCCTATGATGTCCCTGTACCCCAAAAGAACTGGAGGAAAATAAAGAGACACATCACTGTTAGGATACTTTAGGATAAACATCAATAGTATTTATTATTATCCTGACTAAGCTTCATGTTTGAGTAAAACATCTTTTGATTAGAATTATTTTCAAAACTACTTTTTAAATTTTAACTTCACCACCCAGTCCCTTACAAAGGGGACTGGGTGGTGGAGTATTTAAGGGAAGGGGGGATTTATCATCAGGTTAAGGATTTTTGGCCATGAAGATTTGAGTGCTATGCTGTTTGTGCTTCCAAGCCTATTCATTCTGGAAATGGCACAAAAAGTCCCAATTTTGTGCCACAGACACCTACGACGGCAAGACCAACTTCAATTAGGCATATAGATGCAACCATTAGCTTTCAAATAAGCTCTGAGACAACTTTCTACGGTGATTTGGTGTCCTGCAAGTGCTGAAGAAATAAAAAGAATAAAAAAAAGACATTTCACCGTTTCTAGCTCTAAATTCTCTTTTTCTCTCTTCTTCGGAATTTCTCTAAAATTGTTTTCGTAATTAACTTTTTTTCTATTAAGGTAATCAAATTTAAAAGATTCTATTTCGTCAGACAGTTTTTTTAGATGAACTTTTAGTTTCAACGTAGTGAGAGGGCTGGGAGGAGAAATGTAAAAGACAGGGAATTGTAAACCTCGAGCTAAGGATTTTTTACTATGAAGACTGTACTGATATCCTTTTAATGCTTCCAGCCTTTCAAACCCAGAAGTGGTACCAAAAAGTGTCATTTCTATAGTGCCTCAAGATAAAATTTAACACAGTTTAATTCTGCAATGAAAGTGATTTGCCAAGCAATCTCGCACATATGCCTCTCCTATATTTTATTTTTAGACACAGTTATTTTCGTTGTGCCAAAAATAAGACAAGTTTCTCAGTGCATTGACTTCAGTAAGTTAAATTTAACATGCAGTGCAAATAATTGCAAGAAACAAATGATTAAGGACAATCATTATGCTTTACACTGTTTATATTAACAACAAAGAAATACATTATACTGAGTACTCTTCACTTGACGCAATTAACTATAAAATCCAGAAACATGTTACATATTTGCTGCTGCTACATATTAAATTTTGTGAAGATTCACAAAATTTGCATATTAAATTTTGTGAAGATTGTGAAGATCTGTGAAAATTTTGTGAAGATGTGAAGATTATCTAAACTGCATGACAGCCTCAAGAGTAAGTTTTCCTTTTACCGATTTTTCAGGTTTTCGTTTTGAGACTTAAATTAACTGATTGATGTGTATTCTGAAATAATATGAAAGAATGAAATTTCAATGTTTCAAACTTTTTTTCAAATTTCCATGAAATTCTTCTACTGTTAAGATAAACATAGATGACAGTTGCTATCCCAAAATCAAACTTAAAAGATTTTTTTATGATGGACAATTTTCTTTAACTAGATTTTTAGTTTTCCCTTACTGAGGATGCTTTGGCTTTTTTCCAACGTTTCATGAACAAATGTCCCTGCACAAGAGCAACGAGGAATTTTGTTGTCCTTAATGCTGCGAAAATGAAATGGCTTATTTATTAGCAGTTGCTATAAACAATAGAATTCTCACTATTTCAGCATTCAGTATACAAGGCAAAAATATACTTTCTAAACAAAAAAAAACTATTCAAAAAAACGTCTTTTTATAAATGAACTAACAAGCAAAGTTGAATCTGAAAACAAGCAAAATTATTGCTTCACAGGCTATGCCATATATATAGGCTATTTAAGAGAGATTGAAGAAATATTATGCCAGAAATAGATGCACTGAGACGAATTATGCATTAATAACATAAGACAAATTAGAATATGGCTTAGATTTTTTATCATTCACTGTCATGAAAACAACTACATTTTACTTCAGCTTGTTCTTTCAGTTTGACACAGAAAAGGGACCGGCAAATAGGAGTGGGGCATATCCCTCCCTGGTCAGTCCCATTAGTCCGTAAGTTTCAAGAATTAAATTTCTAAAGATAAACTACTTTGTATACCCCAATATTTATACTGACATTCTTGTTTTAACAATAATGATAATGTATTGCTTAATTAAGGCTAATAAGCCTCTCGTTACAAAATGAAAATAACACAGACTTCTCTTCAACTTTCTTCTAACTATTTTGATAACAATGATCATCGGCTGCTATCCTCCTTTGGAAAGCCTCAATTGTTTAAGCTTAAATTGTTGCATCTTTATTGTAAAAGAAATTTTAAGGAGTCATCAAATTTTAAGTAGGTCATCGTTTCTGACCCTAGATGGCTTTTCTGGGGACATTGCCGATCAACAATGTTTATCAACAATCTGTTCTGGCGATCAAGAAAAGGTTTTGTTGGTCAACAATAGGGATGAAAACGACCCATAATTTAAATCATTGCTTGTCAATCTTTTTGGTCAAATCTAAGTGGGAAATTTCTAGGATGGATGTCATGGGGGATTTTTTTTTGTTTTACAATTTAGAAGAGAACAAACAATAAATTTGTCCTACAGATTTTGTACATATACATATTATTAACCTGAGAAGGTACTGTCTTTGAATTACCTACCCCTTTTCCCTCCAAAGGGCAGTGAAGAAATCTTGTTGGTTTATGGAAAAATAAAGAATTTGATCAGACGGTGAAAGGTTTATAATAGTGAGAATTACAGGAGTAAACATGAGTTTAATCCAAAAAAATTAAAGCAATAATCGGTTGATTTTGAAAATATTGCTAATCATTTCCAACGATAATAACTATTTGTGATCTCATGAAAATTATTGTTCATCAGCAATTGTTGATAAGCAAATCTGTTCTAGCGATTGTTCATCAACATTGTCGATCAACAATTGGTTCACCAGAAAAGACCTTAGGAGCCATGACCCTTTAGTGCTTTAAAGTTTGCATTAAACCTAAAAAAAATATTTTGTGCTTTTTATTTTGATTTTGCTAAGCTGTTCTTTTTTTTATTGTTATTCGTGCATAACTTGGATTTAACTGAAATAGTAGCTGGGAAAAGAATCGAAATAGTTTTATTTTGTTCTTCTATCGTACCTCGTTTATCTCATACTAATACTACTACTACTACTACTGTTACTCCCACTACTACTACTACTACTACTACTACTACTACTGCTGTTACCACTACTACCACTACTACGACTACTACCACTACTACTACTACACGACTACTACTACTACTACTAGCAGCTCACTGCATCACCAAACCACCTGAGGCCAACACAGACACGCACGCTCCTCCTCCGTCCCAATCTATTCAGAGCCTCCCTTTTTACATTCTCCCAGGAAGTTCTAATTTCTATTAAATCGTTCCTTACGACCTCCACCCACCCTATTTTGGGATGACGTTCTTTTTGTTTGGCCGAAGATGTTTGGCAAAAAAAAATGATCTTTGGCGATTTGGCACTTTCATCCGCAGAGTGTGTCCTAGCCATCTCAACCTTTCTGTCATTATAGCCCTAGAGAGAGGAATAGAACCATATTTTTCGTACAGCTTACTGTTCAAAGTAAGGTCAGTCAGACGGGCACCCAAAAGAATCCGCGGACAACTCCTATGGAAAAAATCTCACAAAACACCTGTCTTTAGGAGTGCAAGTTTCAGTACCATACTTGACCACTATCATCACTGTAACTTCTAATATTCTATTCTTGGTTCGTGGACTCATCTAACTATTTTTCCAAACTTTAACCCCCTTAAGCCTTGGATTTTCTACTTTTAACATCTTTATTGCATCTACTTTTAACATCATCACCCATATTTACTAATAATACTACCTTGGTATGCGAAGCAGTCCACTTGATCGATCTTCTCGTTATTCAAGATTACCTCTTCACCTTCACTTACGCCTAGTCTAAGCAACTTAGTTTTCTTAACATTAGTTTTCAAGCCTACTCTTTAGCCCTCAACTCTCGAAACCTCCAAAAAACATTCATTTTGCTAAAAATAAAACACTCAAATCATCAGCATAATCTGACAAATAACAAGACACGAAACAACTGAATTCAGTCTAAAAAAAAATACCACTGCCATCTAGAATTTCAGGGGAAAACCAAACAGTAACTTTAGGCTGTAGTATTCAGTAGTAAAGCAAAGTTAATAAGTTAAAGTTTTTTCTGCAGAGCACTTGTCTTCGCTATTCTTTTCATTAATTATAAATTACACTAGCTGCAAGAGGAGATTTAATCAGCTATATTAATCATCACAGCATAGGGAGTTAATGTTTTTCTTCTTATTACAATGACTTAACAGAGATTAAGTAGGCCTATCACACTGATTTACTTTACATTTGTAAAAATGTAAACTTGTTTATAATTGACGAATTATTTTTAGCTGGTCAATCATTGACCATTCTGCAGTCCTATGTTATGGAGCTTACGCGAGATGCAGTTTTGATTATTTGTTTCCCCAGTGGGTCCTAATTGCATTGTGGGGCTGTTTCTCTCAAGCTCTTTTTAATACAGCAACCCATAGCCTTAAAAAATGTTAATTTTATTTATTAAACCTAATTATTATGCTATAAAACAAAAAATTTGGGACATTGGCAGATTTTGTTCAAGATGAGGGGGGGGGCTGCGTTCCATGAAAGTAAAACTGTTATTTTCATGAGTGTTCCTCGATTTTGTAACTAAGTGTTCCTTTTTCTAATAACTTGTCGTTTTTTGTGGGTTTCTCCAGTTTATGCCCTATATTATACCAAATGTCTTTTATATGAAGTAACGCATGAGAAAGGACAGTATTGTCTAATCCTTTGTTTGCACTGTATGTCATCTGTTTTATGGAGAAATACTTATAAGTTCAGAAACTATGTAAATGTTTATAAAGAAAAGAAGTGATACATAGACAGCAAAATACGCAAAAGATATACGAAATTCTTAATATACACAGCTGATGAATTCATGAATTAATTAATGAGATTAATTTAAGCTAGTTCTTTTCAACTAACCAAAAAATTAATATAATTACAATCTCACTAATCAGAAGACGGAGAAGTTTCAAGCCAAAATGATAGTGAAAATTCAGATGAAGTTTCTAAATTCTTCTTAGAAAATTACTCCAAAAAGTGAAAGATTACCTTCTAGCTGCTGCTAAAAAGGATATCAAATCCATTTTGGACTGTCTAAAAACTGGAAACTTTAACCGGACTTTGATTTCCAGAAAAATAATGCAAATGGAGGGTACAATTTTGAAAAATAAACGCAAAAGAAAAGTAGATTATACGAAAATATAGAAAATTATAAGAACATTGACAAAAGTACAATTTTTTGGCAGGAAAAGCCCCAAAGCCCCCTCAGCCTCTCCATCTCTTTAAAAACTATATCAGTGTTCCACAGTCCTTATTTCAAAATACCACAATTAGATTTTGCTCACATAAATTCAAATTTTCCGTATGTCCGTGGGCATCTCTATAAGAAAAATGATTCTAAAAGCAAAAATACTACCCTAAAAGACAATGATGTCAGGTTCAAGGAGCCATGGTCTGTGGATAAAAAAAAGGTGTGGTGTTGCATTGTTAAACAGCCGACTACCTGACTCTGGTAGTTAATATGATTTCTAAGAGATGGATAAAAGCATTTGCGACTGAAAAAAAAAACCTGTAAACTCTATTTTACTACTTCCTAGTGTACAGGAGCGTAATAGGCTATGGGGCAGGGGGCAACTGCCCCTCTCAGACCTCTGTTCGGCCTCCCCTCACAGAAACCTGTCCCCCAGGTGAAATTTAGTTTCTTCAAACATCTTGTCAAAACTAAGATAAACCGGCTTAATTCTAGCATCCACAGAAACGGCTCAGTTTTCACTAGCATATTTTTAACTTTGTGGTACTTTATGGCTCATTTTTCATTTTTCACCTGGTCATTTTCACTTGATTTGGGAAAATTGGTTCCAACTTTGCTCCCCCCCCCCAGGATTTTGACAAAATTCCCCCACTGTTCTTGTGCTTTGAAGTTCTGCTAAATCAGCTTTACCTTATAAGCGTTGCTTCACCAACTAAATACTAAAGTCTACCATTAATGCGTTTGTTTTTTCCTGAGATGCTAGGTGGTTGTGATATTTCTTGAGATGGAATTCAGTTTCTTGTTATTTGTCCATTCAGTCTCTATTCAAATTAAGGTTCAGGAGCGTAGTGCCATCTTTAAACAAATTTCTAAAAGGAAATTTATCTAGATTGCAGTAGCATTGTTCTAAGATACTTCTTGTGTTTTATTTCATTTGGATCATCGGCAACTTCTGGCATATTCTTATGTTTCCTGTATGTACTTCAACTTTTTTCCTCATAGTTTTACACAAAAACAATTAAAAAACATGGTATGTTAATATTTGAGGATCCTGCATTAAGTTACAAGAAAATGATTGTATGAAGAAGACACGACTGGGTAATTAATTTTTCATTTGCTATTTTTCAACAAGTTTTTGAAAAGCTAAAAGAAAGGGAATTCCCACAAAAATGTTCCTTGATGCTGTCACTGAAATTTACCCTGTTTATGCATCTCGAAATATGCTGTCAATTCTTTCTCTCTTGGTTAAAATTGCTGAAAAATGATAAAATAAAACGTTACTTCAGTCAAGGCAACGTGCTGAGGAGGATGTTTTAGTTTTTACTGGCTGCATTTTTGTAACATAGCACAGTATTTTGGCTATAGTTTCCTTCTGGCTCGTGCTCTCCCCGAAACCATACCAAGGTTTTCACTATTTTATAGTCTGCATGATTTCTAGGAATGTCTTCCCTTCTAAGCACTTTTTCGTAGACACGTTCTAGTATCTATATTCTATGTATCTATATATGTTCTCTTTTGACTGTTTCAAAATTATTAAGCTTTTAGGAAAGTATCAAGTTTTCATTAGTGTTACCTCCCTGATCCGTGGAAATCATCTGATTAGGCGCAGGATGGGAGGGTGTTGGAGGATTATAAGATTTGAAACATTCACTGATGTCAATCAACCACATGCTAAGGCTAGATAGCCTATGCTGCCCAGTCGAATAATAAAACGCACCTACCCATAAGTACCAAAGACACAAAAATGAAATATTTTTTTGACCCCTGAACCCGTCTTAGGTCTATTCACACCTGAAAGCGATTTCTCTTTTGACTGTTTTGAAATTATCTAGTTTTTAGGGCAGTATGCGTTGTTTTTAGGGCAGTTATTTCCGTCAGCGTTGCCACGCTGAATCTTTGAATTTGCTTTCATCTCTACCACAGACATAAACTTTTAAGCAAAAAAACCTTACAACATGCTCAAAAACAGGGGATAGGCGTTATATACGTTTTCTGAGTTATATACTATTAGTGGCTTCTAAAGATCACTGGACCAAATTGCTATCCCAACAAATAAATATTCAGATCCAAAACAACTAAGAATTAGCTTGTAGGCATTATATTTTCTAAAAGTAACAACGCTGATAGGTTACCAGCAAATAGAAAATAAAGTTGTTTAAAACAGAAACAATGCATTTTGAGATCGCCTTTAAGGAACGTACAAGCATTTCTCTTGAAGAAAAAATTATTCTTTCAACTCAAGATTTGTAATTTTCAGGGGTTGATAACAACAGCTCAATCGATAAGGAAAAGCAAAACTTTGGTCGGCAAAGCTGACCAAAACGTTCTGTAGACTACCTGTGTAAGGTTTTTCTTTAAAGGGAGAAACGTTGATCAACTTGGTTTTTTTTTCAGAAATTCAGCTAGGTTTTTTAGAGGGATTGGCTCTAAAATCCTTGGTTTTGAACAGCTGCAGTGGTGTCAATTTACGGAAACTTAGGGGGTGGGGCAGAGGACATTTTTCAAAAATTAGGGGAGGAGAGGTAAATTTGTAGTTATTTTTCAATTTTTTCAACGAAAATATTAAACATAGGCATTTTCAGTAAAAAGTAATCTCCAAAAAAGATATTTTTTCAAAATCTAGGGGGACGTCAAAAAGTCTAAAGGGGCACAAGCCCCACCTCAAGTCCCTCGTGATAGTTGGTGAAAACTGGGTATTGGTTTTCATAACTTGGGATCGTTCTGCTTGATTAGCCAAGTAACTATAGAGCTTTCAGCGACTGTGCATACGTCAATAAATAGAAACAAATAGCTTTCATTTACTGTATGAGCACACCCTTAATCTCTGATGAAACTAAAGTCGGTGCTTCAGTACCTGAGTCCGGCCTCTATGAACCTAAAAACGAGGAACAGTCTACTAATTTCGGTACTCAAGAGATATGAAGCTATCCAAAATTGGGTATGCCGACTGCTAATTTCAGCACTCATGAAAATCAATTAAGCTATGCACATAACACGATAGCATATATGATGGTTCTCAACGGCATTCTCATTTTCAAAAACTATTTTGATGGGAAAACATATTCAGTAAAGTAGTAGGAAGAAAAAAGGGAACAAATATTCCTTGATGTACCAGAAACATTGCTATAAAGCATCCGTGGTTGCTCTAACCAAAGAAAACTGCAGGAAAAACTACCTAGAGGCCCAACCCTCAGATTAGTCAGGACTCAAAATTTTCTCCCTCCCCTTAGATTTTTCAAAATATCTTTTTTTTTTGGCAAAAGTCTCAAATATCTTACGAATATACCTTCAGAAAATACCTTTTTATATTTTCATTAAAAAAAAAAAAAACGAAAAAAATCCTTTCCCACCTACATTTTCGTCGATTTAGGCCACTGATTTGAGCTAGATCTAAAAAAAAAAATGTCAGAACAGAAACTTAATTTTTTGTATTTACTAGGTTATCGAAATGAGTAATCAAGTCTCCCGACTTTTGACGCCTTTACCTTCCAAAAGTAGCAAACTACTTCCTTAACTTTAGATCCTAAAGAGCACCGACCTGGGTACCGAATGCCCGGTTTTAGTGAGAACTTTCAAGCTCTATTCAACATTTCTTAAGATTTCCTAGAAAAACGTGACCCACACACAGCAGAAGGATTTTCTTTAATCGCATTATTACCAATTGAGAACCCCTCTTCAGAGGTGTCCCTAACACAATGCTTATCTTTGTACGATTTAGACAGAAAAGGATTACAAAATTACAAAATTTTGTGCCATACACACGGGGCTTACGCTTCCGTTTATGACATTGTGCAAAGAATGTACAGTTTTTTTTATTATTATTATTTTGATAGTAAAATACTAGAATGCAAGCTATAAGAATTCACATCACTTATACGAGGCATCACTGGTATTTGGGTATAGAAACATGTAATTGAATAAATTGCGGGAAATAACAGGGTTAAGCAGAATCTGAGTCACTCCGGAATGTTCAATCTCATAACGATTGCTTGAAAGTAACTGGATGCAGTACAGAGAAGCACCAACTTTTCTGAGGAAGGTCACTCCAAAAGAATATGGAAGGGGTGAATCCGATAACTGAGCAAACAACTATGATGAACATGCCATTCATTGACTGATTCGATTGAAATCCACCAGTTGCTATTTTAGGGGATTATTACTCTCCCTCGACTGGTTGCAATTTGTAATTGTAGGGTTGCTTGGACCTTCAGCTTCAATTCCCGGTAGCTCAGGATCATAAACTACATGAAAGTAGCCATCTGATAAGATGGATGAAAAGTTGGAAGGAAAGTTCGCTTGAAGGGTCTTCTCATTGTATGTTGAGCCAAGTTTTTTTTATGACTTTTTATTATCGGCTGTCTGATAGCGTGAGGAATCAGGAAACGACTGGGTAGCATCAAGTTCTGAAGTGGTGAGGTATAGGACCATAATGATGTCTTGTCTACTTTCAGGACTTTGCAGAACTATTTGGCAGTCTCAGCCAATTATTTACCCTCGCAAAGTCTTCACCCAGATCTTGTTCTTTTGCTAAGCCTTTCCAATACCATCCATTGGACCTTTATCGGGAGTTGTTTTTTAGAGCAACCTGAAACTAGCGCACCCATAATCTGCTGTGTCGCAAATAATTGCACCAATAGTGTGAATGTAATTGCATTGATTTGCAGCACCGTCAATCCGGCGATATATAATACTAGGCTCGAAAATATGTGCATGTGAATGGCCAACACATATCTCAGGACACGTTGTAACGACGTTCTTTGCTGAGGATTAGGTAGTCCCTTATGACTGCATATCTCAAATGAGCAGATGTGCAAATATAAAACAACACTACAAAACTAACAAAATAATAACAAGACAATAATTGAACAATCATTACAACATATCTAGCAACCATTTAATATCAAACAACATTAAACAACCAGCAGTAGGCGGGCGTCGGAGGCAAATTTACTTTGATGGTTATACAAAACCAGCACATCATTAGTAGCACCAATGTCAGCAACTATTTTTCTATTGTGATAAGAAAGTGGCAAATAAAGAAGAAACTTGCGGTATCATAAATAGGAACAGCAATGATGTAAAATTTTCAAAATTGTATGGACACATGACCAGTAACCCATGGAAAATAGCAACAGAAAGTAATCAAAATGGCTAAGAAGAATCCAAAAATTATGTACAATGCACTGCTTACGCATTTTGCACCGTGCGTATAGTTAAGTAAATGAAACAAGCATGGACCAGGCATCCATTACATAATCCATTTGTGATGAACTTTAACCCCTTCTTTTCCAAGGTGCTCAGCGTTAGATAGGAGTCTGCCATCTCTGTTTCAGTCATAAAGACTAAAGAAAGAAAAAGAAAAAATGCATAATAAAATAGTAGCTTTTAGACAAACTAAAATGTGAAGTGTGAAAATTCACAGCCCATGAGTTTCCGTTTTGAAAATAGAAACAGACGCTAAAACCTACCGTTGTTACTTTAGTTGCTCTGTAAAAGTATGTTCATTTGAAGGATTTGACGTCGAACAAATGCCGAAGATCTTGAGGGGTTGACACCACTACCCCCTCCCACAATCCAGGCCAACTAAAGGATGGTTTCTATAGAAAATAAAAATAGTTGATTTGTGTAAATGTTTAGTGTAGCTCTCACTACGCAAAACGAAAAATGTTGACTCTTGAGTCAACATTTTTCGTTTTGGCCTTGGCCTTGGCCGTTTTTCTTGTAAATCAGCGCCGATTTGAGCTTGAAAAATTGTCTAGTTTTCAGTGCCGATTTAAAAAAAACGGTGCCAAATTTCATCGTAATTATAAAAAAAAGAAATCCTTAATAGTTTCTTTCTTTTCAGCAGGAAAAATTAAAAGAAGTAGAAAATAATAACAATAATTATAAAAGAACTTCAAACATATATATATATATATATATATATATATATATATATATATATATATATATATATATATATATATATATATATATATATATATATATATATATATATATATATATATATATATATATATATATATATATATATATATATATATATTTATACATATATATATATATATATATATATATATATATATATATATATATATATATATATATATATATATATATATATATATCTACTACTACTACTAACAACTCATCGCAACACCAAGCCACCTAAGGCCAACACAGCTACGCACTCTCCACCTCCATTCCGACCTATTCAAAGCCTCTCTTTTTACACCCTCCCAGAAAGCTCCTATTTTCCTTAAATCTTTCTTTATGACGTCCTACCACCCCGGACGGGGACGACCTGCTTTCCGTTTAGCCCTAGATGGTTGGCCGAAAAGAACAATCTTCGGCAATCTGTCATCCTTCATCCGCACAACATGCCCAAACCACCTCAACCTTTCTTTCATTATAGACCCAGAAAGCGGTATTGAACCACATTTTTCGTATAGCCTATTGTTTGAAATACGGTCAGTCAACCGGGTATCCAGAACAATCCTTAAGCAATTTCTCTGGAAAACATCTAGCAAATCTTCATCCGCTTTTCGAAGCGTCCATGCTTCAGAGTCATATTTGACCACTGTCATCACTATAGCTTCTAAGATTCTAATCTTGGTTTGCAGACTTATCTTCCTATTCTTCCAGAATTTTTTTTTAACTGTAAAAAAACACCCTGAGCCTTGGCTATTCTATTTTGAACATCTTAACTGCTCCCACCATCTTTACTAATAATACTACCAAGGTAAGTGAAACTGCCCACCTGATCAATCTTTTCATTACCAAACTTCAACTTTTCATCTTCACTTATTCCTAGCCTTAGTGATTTAGTCTTCCTAACACTGATTTTCAAACCAATTCTAGCACCCTGAACTCACAAAACCTCTAGAACTTCATTCATTTTGCTCACACTTTCATCTAGGATGCATAAATCATCAGCATAATCCAAGTCCAGGAAACTTTTTTCCTTCCCATTTGATTCCGTGGTCTCCCATTGCCTTTCCTGTGCTCCTTAAGACAAAATCAGTCAAAATAATCCATATAAAGGGGGATAGAACACAACACTGCTTAACTCCTGATTTAATGCAAAACCAGCTGCTAACCTTATTTCCTACCTTAACCCCAGCAGTGTTATTCGCATACATAGCACTAATCACTTTAATGTATTTGTCTGGTATACCATACAAGGATAAAACCTTTACCAAAGCTCCTCTATCAACAGAATCGAACGCTTGCTCATAATCTATAAAACTGAGGACCAAAGGTGTTTGAAAACTTAGGCACTTCTCAATTATTAACCTAAGAGTGAAAATTTGGTCAACACATCCTCTACCTTTTCTAAAACCGCACTGCTGTTGAATAGAAATAACTATTCAACAAATACGCTAGTTGGTTAAATTAAAAACATTACGCAATACACAATAAACAATAAACACACATTAAACAAACATAAATTAAGTACTGGGGCTTAGGTTTGCAAAAATTGTCAGCAATGAG